>NC_133118.1:12601853-12901853 GCF_022965805.1 Primulina eburnea | reverse complement strand
CTCAACTTGAATAGTAGCAAGTCGTAGTGGCCTCTTATCTGTATCAAATTCTAATCCAGAGAAACAGCAATTTTCAACAAGTTTTGTAACACCTATCGTCGATAAGGATAAGGCACATACCTTTCGACTTAAGGCGTCTGCTGCTGCATTTGACTACCCTGGATAATATTTGATCTCGCAATCAAAGTCTTTTAACAGATCAAGCCATCTACGCTGCCTCATATTCAACTCCGACTGAGAAAACAAGTACTTTAAGCTTTTATGGTCTGAATAGATCTCAAATTTCTCGCCATATAGATAGTGACGCCAGATCTTTAAGGCAAATACGATAGCCGCCAATTCCAGATCATGAATGGGGTATCGAACCTCATGTGGTTTCAATTGTCTTGAGGCGTATGCTACCACATGACCTCTCTGCATAAGAACACATCCCAAACCTCTGTAAGAGGCATCACAATATACAACAAAATCACCCGTACCTGAAGGTATCGTCAGTACTGGAGCACTGGTCAGCCTTTTCTTCAACTCTAGAAAGCTAGACTCGCACTCCTCTGACCAAACAAATGGTGCATTCTTCTGTGTCAATTGTGTAATTGGCTTCGCAATACAAGAGAAATCTTGGATAAATCGTCTATAGTATCCTGCTAGACCCATGAAACTGCGTATTTCTGGCACAGAAGTCGGTCTCGGCCAACTGATCACAGCTTCCACTTTACTCGGATCTACAGAAATACCATCTTCAGATATGATATGTCCCAAAAAGACAACTCGATTCAACCAAAATTCACACTTTGACAATTTAGCATACAATCTCTCATTTCTCAATGTCTGTAATAAAATTCTGAGATGTTCTGCATGCTCATTTCTGTTCCTTGAATACACCAAAATGTCATCGATAAACACAATCACAAAATCATCTAAATACCTCTGAAAGATTTGATTCATCAAGCCCATAAATACCGCCGGAGCATTTGTTAAACCAAAAGGCATAACAATAAATTCGTAATGCCCATACCTGGTTCGAAATGTTGTCTTCGGTATGTCTACATCTCGAACTCTGAGCTGATGATATCCGGATCGCAAGTCAATCTTAGAATACACAGAGGATCCCTGCAACTGATCAAATAGGTCGTCGATCCTAGGCAAAGGATATTTATTCTTGATCGTTGCCTTATTCAACTGCCTGTAATCGATACACAGTCGCATCGATCCATCTTTCTTTCGCACGAAAAGTACCGGAGCGCCCTAAGGAGATACACTAGGTCTGATATATCCCTTGGCCAAAAGGTCTTCTAGTTGTGCTTTCAATTCTTTCAACTCTATCGGCGCCATCCTATAAGGAGCTCCCGAAATAGGAGTGGTACCTGGAATAAGATCAATACTAAAATCTACCTCTCGCACTGGAGGTAACCCGAGAATCTCCTCCGGAAACACATCTGCAAATTCCCGTACTACTGGCAAATCTGCCAATGCCGAGCTAGATTTCTGTACATCCACAGCATACACAAGGAACCCATCTGCTCCTTTCTGCAATAACTTATTCATAGACAAAGCCGAAATCAAGGGAATCCGAGATCTGGAACCCTTACCGTAGAATTTCCACTCTTCTGCCATTTCAGGTCTGAATCTGACAATCTTGTGAAAACAATCCACGGTGGCTCTGTACTTTGTTAGCATGTCAATTCCAACAATGCAATCGAAATCAGCTAGACCCAACACTATACAATCTAGGTCAATCTCATGCCCCTCAAATTGTAAAATGCAATGTCTAACCGTAGTCACCGATATCAAACCACTTCCTAACGGAGAAGTAATAGACACAACATCTAACAAAGACTCAACAGGCAGAGAATGCAACAATGAAAATCGTTCTGATATGAATGTATGCGATGCACCCGTATCTATCAATATATACGCAGGATAACCGCAAAGGAAACAATTACCTGCAATGACATCATCTGGGGCATCTTGTGCTTGCTCCTCTGTCAACGCAAACACCTGAGCCTGTTGTCTCTGAGGCTGACTCCCTGTCTGGCCACCTCTGGCTCGAGGCTGGGTCTGTGCAAGTGGCGGCTGAAAGGAATGAACCGATGAAGCTTGCCTCTCAGGCTGAGTTACTGAGGTAGACGACCCTGCAGCCTGAAATCTCGATGCACCACCTCTCTGAGGACATACCTTGGCATAATGCCCTTGTTGCTTACATATGTTACATTTACCCAATACACCCTGACATTGTTCTGTGGCATGCTTGCCACCACAAGTACCGCAGTATACACCTGTAACATCAACACCCTGGCCAGGACCTCTCTGTCTTGACCCGCTGGAGCTCGACGAACTGCTCCCTGATCTTTTGAACTGCTTCCCTTTCACTTTCAGCTGATCTTTTCGCCCGCTGCTACTACCACCAGTATCAAATCTAGGAGGAGGTTGTGCTGGAGGTAGTGGCGGTTTTGGACTCGGGGCAACATACGGAACACTCCGCTGTCTCAGCAACCCTGCTTCAGCTCCTTTGGCACGATTCAATGCATCCGAGAAATTATTGGGTCTCCCCGTATTCACCAAAGTAAAGATGTCTGGATTCAGGCCATTTATAAACTGATCTGCCATGGCCTCATCATTACCTGAAACGTGAGGTGCAAAGCGAAGCAAAGAAAAAAATTTAGCGACATACTCCTCAATGTTCAATTGCCCTTGCCTCAGGTTGGCAAACTCAGCGCCTTTATCTTTACGGTAGGACACAGGGAAGAATCGCTGATAAAACTCTGTCTTGAATACTTTCCATGTGATCTCAGTGCCACGCTGTTCTAGGGCTCTTTTGGTATTCATCCACCAATACTTAGCCACATCTTGCAGTTGATGGCCAATGAGCTTCACCCTCTTCTCGTCACTGTATTCTAACGACTCGAATAGCATTTCAACATCCTCCAACCAGCTTTCACATTCAATTGCATTTTCTGTACCTTTCAAGGTTGGCGGTCGAAAGGATTGGAATCGTTTCAACATCGTCTCCATGGGCGTAGCAGTCACATCCATCGTATCACCAGATGTGCTACCCTGTTCTGGTGCTGTGGGTCATACAGGCACAACTGCTCTTCTAGGAGGCATGTATCTGATATGTAAACAGATTAGTATATAGTCGATATACTGTCTCAGCCCTCCTTGGATCATTTACCTCTGATCCAGAATCGGTTCTGATTCAGTCAATTACATGCTGTAATCAAATCGGATACAATACACCACATAATAGGGAAAGCAATAATCATGCTAGCACACAAAAGCAAGGAAGATGGCTCGATCTACCCCGCTCATTCTACTCTATCTCAATCTACAGAACCTACGGCTCTGATACCACCTGTTGTGGGGACCCGGGCTCTAACTCTTTTCTTTGGGATTAAATGGATCGTTATTATAAAAAGTGGGTCAAATTTTTCGCTTTTCAACATTAAATCTAATGTATATAAACAAGCATACATTCTTTATTTAAATTACAAACATAAGGTACAACATGTCTTGTTCCAACCATTATTAACAACTAGTAAGTAAATACAGTACATGTCAAAAATACAACTACTAGTTCTGCTGCTAAGCCCGAGATCACCACGCTATGTCCATCTCTCATCCTCTGCGTGACCCAGATCCTGCCCCACCTGTTGTTATGCACACATACTGTAATGCCCAAGATTTTATAACATGTTAGTTTGAGATTATCAAGTTGAGTGACATGATTATAACAAGGTTATCTTAAGATTAAATTGAGATAATAATAGTGTGGGGCGAAAGTGACTCGCCCGGGCGGACGTTTTTGACCGCCCGAGCGAGAATGCCTCGGAGAAGAGGGCCGAGAGTCTCTCGCCCGGGCGGATGTTTTTGACCGCCCGAGCGAGGCTGCTGGAATGGGCGAGGGCCGAGCATTACTCGCCCGGGCGGTAACTTTTGACCGCCCGAGCGAGAGACGTGTACATTAAAGAACAAGCCATTTTTCCCAAACCATGCAAAGTATATATATCTTGGCACGATTTTTCCTTCTTTCCATCAGACTTAATCGAGAATTGCAGAGGAAAGCTTCCAACTTCTTTTCCATTTTCAAATTGTGATTTTGCAAGATTTAGCAACTCAAATTCAAATCTGACTTTGGTTTTGAGCTCCTCTCGTTACTATCTACAAAGTGATGTAAGTTTTATGTAATTTCAACAGGTTTTGAAATTCAGATGTTTAGGAAATTAGAATACGATAGTTATATTGTGTTCTTGACGTATTGAGCATGATATATTCGTAAACGGATCAAAGAAAGGATATCATATGTATTTCCTATGAATTTCAGTATGATTTATGAATTATTGGGATATAATTATTGTGTTTTGAAGGAATATTGTATTGGATTATGATTGAGAATAAGATAGTGTTGATATCTGTTGAGAATTTGATTCACCGGTATCGAGAATTACGTTGTTATGCCGTCGAAATGTATTGAGATCACGTAGTGACTTGGATATATGTTGGTTTAGACTAGAAATTGACAGAGTGCGTATCAACATTTACATTTCAGATTCAATTTGCCGACCGTGACAGCGATTCTATGACGAAAGGTATAAGTCATGTTTTGTTTGGGGAGATGTAACTCAAATAAGATATTATTTGAGTTTCCCAACCAAAATCACATACTAGTATTATTAGATATATTGTAACATGTTTATGAATTGTGTATAGCATTATATTCAATCTTTTAACATGTTTATGCTTTGATTTCAGAATTGTATTCAAGCATGTATGATCAGTATGATATTCAGATATGAATATGATTATACTTTGTTTACATATTGATATTCATTGTATATAAGATAGGAGAGTCTTTGACAGGCATTGTCAAATAGCTAGACGTTTCGGTGTATCTCAGCATAGGAGTAGGCATTACTCTTATTGCCGCCGTTGATACAGCTCAGACCGAAGTCTAGGAATGAGACGTACATTACCCCGATTGGAGGGTAGGTAGTGACGTCTTATTCACACCGGGATCCCTAAAGTTCTAGTCGAGTCGAGTCCAGACATGGGTTGATTCGCATTGCATTGCATGTGCATATGATGTCATTCATGATAGCATGTTCATGTTTAATTTATTATATGCATGTATACATGTTTATACTGGGATTTGTTCTCACCGGTTTTCCGGCTGTTGTTATGTCTGTATGTGTGCATAACAACAGGTGGGGCAGGATCTGGGTCACGCAGAGGATGAGAGGTGGACATAGCGTGGTGATCTCGGGCATAGCAGAAGAACTAGTAGTTGTACTTTTGGCATGTACTGTATTTAATTACTAGTTGTCGAATATGGTTTGGAACCGGACATATTTGTATCTTATGTTTGTATATTATGTTGTTGAATAACATAGAGACTTCTTGAGTTAATGTAAAAGCAAAAATTTGACCCACTTTTTATATTAATGATCTGTTTTAATCCCAAAGAAAAGAATTAGAGCCCGGGTCCCCACAACAGGTGGTATCAGAGCCGTAGGTTCTGTAGACTGAGATAGAGTAGAATGAGCGGGGTAGATCGAGTCATCTTCCTTGCTTATGCTGTGCTAGCATGTTTATTGCTTTCTTTATTACATGTTGTTTGGTATTTGATTGATTACAGCGTGTAATAAACTGAATCAGAACCGATTCTAGGTCAGAGGTAACTGACTAGAGGAGGGCTGAGACAGTTGTATATCTTGTATTCTAATCCGTTGGATTATTAGATACATGCCTCCTAGAAAGGCAGTTGTGCCAGTACGATCACCAGCGCCAGAACAGGGTAGCACATCCGGAGATACGATGGATGTCACTGCCACGACCATGGAGACACTATTAAAGCGATTCCAGTCATTCCGACCACCGACCCTCAAGGGTACAGAAAATGCAATTGAATGTGAAAGCTGGTTGGAGGATATCGAGATGTTATTCGAGTCTCTAGGGTACAATGATGAGAAGAGAGTGAAGCTCATTGGCCATCAACTGCAAGACATTGCTAAACATTGGTGGTTGAATATTAAAAGAGCCCTAGAACAGCGTGGCACTGAGATTACATGGAAAGTGTTCAAGACCGAGTTTTATCAGTGATTCTTTCCTATATCCTACCGTAAAGATAAAGGCGCTGAATTTGCAAACCTGAGGCAAGGGCATCTGAACATCGAAGAGTACGTTGCTAAATTTTCCTCTTTGCTTCGTTTTGCACCTCACGTTTCAGGTAATGATGAGGCCATGGCGGATCAGTTTATAAATGGCCTGAATCCAGATATCTTTACGTTGGTCAATACTGGGAGACCCGATAATTTCTCGGATGCATTGAATCGTGCCAAAGGAGCAGAAGCAGGGTTGCTGAGACAACGGAGTGTTCCGTATGTGGCTCCGAGTCCGAGACCTCCACTACCTCCAGCACAACATCCTCCTCGATTCGAAAGTGGTGGTAGCAGTAGTGGACGCAAGGATCAGTTGAAAGCAAAGGGCAAACAGTTTAAGAGGGCAGGGAGCAGTTCTTCGAGCTCCAGCGGGTCAAGACAGAAAGGTCTTGGCCAGGGTTTAGAGGCGATGAGTGGATATTGCAGTACGTGTGGAGGTAAGCATGCCACAGAACAGTGTCAGGGTGTAGTGGGCAGATGTAACATATGCAAGCAACAAGGGCATTATGCCAAGGTCTGTCCTCAGAGAAGTGGTGCATCGAGATTCCAGGCTGCAGGATCGTCTGCCTCCGTGACTCAGCCTGAGAGGCAAGCTTCATCTGTTCACTCATTTCAGCCGCCACCTGCACAAACCCAGCCTCGAGCCAGAGGTGGTCAGATCGGGAGCCAACCGACCCGACAACAGGCTCAGGTGTTTGCGTTGACAGAGGAGCAAGCACAAGATGCCCCAGATGATGTCATTGCAGGTAACTGTTTCCTTTGCGGTTATCCTGCTTATATATTGATAGATACAGGTGCATCGCATACATTCATCTCAGAACGATTTGCATTATTGCATTCATTACCTGTTGAGTCCTTGCTAGATGTTGTATCTATTAATTCTCCGTTGGGAAGTGGATTGATATCTGTAACTACGGTTAGACATTGCATTCTACAGTTTGAAGGGCATGAGATTGACCTAGATTGTATAGTGTTGGGTCTAGCTGATTTTGATTGTATAGTCGGTATTGACATGCTAACAAAGTACAGAGCTACCGTGGATTATTTCCACAAGATTGTCAGATTCAGACCCGAGATGACAGACGAGTGGAAATTCTACGGGAAGGGTTCCAGATCTCGGATTCCCTTGATTTCGGCTCTTACTATGAACAGATTGATACAGAAAGGAGCAGAAGGTTTCTTTATTTATGCTGTAGATATGCAGAAGTCGAGCCCGGCATTGGAAGATCTGCCAGTAGTGCGGGAATTTCCAGATATTTTTCCAGATGAAATCCCAGGATTACCTCCGGTTCGAGAGGTAGATTTCAGTATTGATCTTACACCAGGTACCGTCCCTATTTCGAGAGCTCCATATAGGATGGCACCCATCGAACTCAAAGAACTGAAAGCACAGTTAGAAGATCTTCTGGCCAAGGGATATATCAGACCTAGTGTATCTCCTTGGGGCGCTCCGGTGCTGTTTGTGCGGAAGAAAGATGGTTCGATGCGATTGTGTATAGACTATCGGCAACTGAATAAGGCAACGATCAAGAATAAATATCATTTGCCTAGGATTGATGATTTATTTGATCAGTTGCAGGGATCCTCCGTGTATTCTAAGATTGATTTACGTTCTGGTTATCATCAGCTCAGAGTTCGAGATATAGACATACCAAAGACAGCATTTCGAACCAGGTATGGACATTACGAATTTATTGTCATGCCTTTTGGTTTAACCAATGCTCCTGCGGTATTTATGGGCTTGATGAACCAAGTGTTTCAGAAATATTTGGATGAATTTGTTATTGTTTTCATCGATGATATTTTGGTGTATTCGAAGAACAGAAATGAGCATGCAGAGCATCTCAGAATTGTTTTGCAGACGTTGAGAAACGAGCGACTGTATGCTAAATTGTCAAAGTGTGAGTTTTGGTTGAATCGAGTTGTCTTCTTAGGGCATATCATTTCTGGAGATGGTATTTCTGTTGATCCGAGTAAAGTGGAAGCTGTGATCAGTTGGTCGAGACCGACTTCTGTACCAGAAATACGCAGTTTCATGGGCTTAGCCGGATACTACAGAAGATTTATCAAAGATTTCTCCAGTATTGCAAAGCCAATAACTCAATTGACGCAAAAGAATGCACCATTTGTTTGGTTAGAGGAGTGCGAGTCTAGCTTCCTGGAACTGAAGAAAAAGCTAACTAGTGCTCCAGTGTTGACGATACCTTCAGGTACGGGTGATTTCGTTGTCTATTGTGATGCTTCTCATAGAGGTTTGGGATGTGTTCTTATGCAGCGAGGCCATGTGATCGCATACGCCTCGAGACAATAGAAGCCACATGAAGTACGATACCCCATTCATGATCTGGAATTGGCGGCTATCGTATTTGCATTAAAGATTTGGCGTCATTATCTCTATGGAGAGAAATTTGAGATCTTCTCCGATCACAAAAGCCTGAAGTACCTATTTTCTCAATCAGAGCTGAACATGAGACAGCGTAGATGGCTTGATCTATTAAAAGACTTTTATTGCGAGATCAAATATTATCCAGGGAAGTCTAATGCAGCAGCGGAAGCCTTGAGTCGAAAGGTTTGTTCTCTATCCTTATCGACGATGGGTGTTACAAAACTCGTGGAAAATTGCTGTTTCTCTGGATTAGAATTTGATACAGATAAGAAGCCACTACGACTTGCTGCTATTCAAGTTGAGCCGGATTTGATCATGAGGATCAAAGAAGCTCAACGAACCGATCAGAATGTGCAAAGATCGATTCAGATGGTCAGAGCAGGGCATTTGTCAGAATATCAGGTGCGTGATCATATTTTGTACGTCAATAACCGTCTTGTTGTGCCGGATGTTTCAGACTTGAGACATCAGATTATGTCCGAAGCTCACTGCAGTCGGTTCAGCATCTACCCTGGTGGCAGAAAGATGTATAATGATTTGAAGACACAGTTCTGGTGGAAGCAGATGAAGTCAGACATCGCCGAGTATGTGTCTAAATGCTTGAACTGCCAACAGGTGAAGGCCGAGAGGAAGAAGCCCGGAGGGTTACTTCAGAGTTTGTCTATTCCTGAATGGAAATGGGATCATATTTCCATGGATTTCGTGACGAAGTTACCTCGATCATCCAGAGGCTGCGATGCGATTTGGGTCATTATTGACAGGTTGACCAAATCTGCTTGTTTCATTCCATACAGAATGACGTATAGACAAGATCAGATGGCGGAGATTTATATTCGAGAGGTAGTCAGATTACATGGAGTGCCGAAGTCTATCGTATCAGATCGGGATCCACGATTCACTTCTCACTTCTGGCACAGTTTACAGCAGGCTTTGGGTACGACATTACACCTAAGTACTGCTTATCATCCTCAGACAGACGGACAGTCAGAACGAACTATCCAGACATTAGAGGATATGTTGAGAGCCGTAGTGCTAGATTTTGGCACTAGTTGGCAAGATTCTCTACCTCTTTGCGAATTTTCTTATAATAATAGCTATCAGACGAGCATCGAGATGGCACCGTTTGAAGCTTTATATGGCAAGAAGTGCAGATCTCCGCTATATTGGGATGATATTTCAGAAGTACCAGAACTTGGGCCAGATATGATTCGTGACATGACTGAGAAGGTGAAAGTCATTCAGAAGAGAATGAAGACGGCACAAGATCGACAAGCTAAGTATGCCAATATCAGACGTAGACCGTTAGTATTTGAGGCAGGAGATAGAGTATTCTTGAAGATTTCCTCATTCAGAGGCGTTGTCAGATTTGGTAAACGCGGGAAACTATCTCCTCGATACATTGGTCCTTACGAGATTCTTGAGAAGATTGGCGATCGATCTTATCGACTTGCACTTCCTCCTTCTCTATCCGGAATACATGACGTGTTTCATGTATCAATGTTGCGAAGATATATGCCAGATGTTTCTCATGTCATTCAACCTGACGAAGCTGAACTTGATCAGACTTTGAGCTACGTGGAACAACCGATACAGATCCTTGATCGGAAAGAAAAGAAACTTAGAACGAAAATTATTCCACTTGTGAAAGTTCAGTGGAGTCGTCATGGCATCGAAGAAGCGACATGGGAGACAGAAGCAAATATGCGACAGAAACACCCCGAGTTATTTATATGATGTAAGTATTTATTCAGTTTTAGATAGTAATGCTGTTTTAAATACTCTAATTGATTTATATCAAGTTCGAGGACGAACTTATATCTTAGAGGGGGAGAAATGTAATGCCCAAGATTTTATAACATGTTAGTTTGAGATTATCAAGTTGAGTGACATGATTATAACCAGGTGCAGATTTTGGATAGTATCATATGGCTATGATGATGATTATGGGTTGAGAATTAAGATGTATTGCTATATGTTGAGATTTGAATTGATCGGTATCGAGAAAATCACGTCGTTATGCCGTCGATTGTTACCAAGATTGAATATGGATTGTATAGGAGTTGATTGAAGTTAAATATTGATAGAATGCATCTTTACATTGCCATTTCAGATTTGGAGTGACAGAGTTTATATCCCGACTTCGAGACTTCGATTTAATTCAACAAGAAAGGTATAAGCTATGTTTGTTTGGGAAGCCACAACTCAAATAAGATATTATTTGAGTTCCCAAACCAAAATCACATACTAGAATTATTGTATATATGGTATCATGTTATGAATTGTTTATAGAAATTATATTCAAATCTTGTAACATGGTTATGCTTTGATTTTAGCATTGTATTTACATATATATGAGTATTGTGATATTCAGATATGAATATAAGCATGCTTTGTTTACAGATTGATATCCATTGCATTTAAGATAGGAGAGTCGTTGACAGTCATTGTCAACTATCTAGATGTTCGGTGTATCTCAGCTTAGGAGTAGCCATTACTCTTATTGCAGCCGTTGATACAGTTCTGACCGAAATCTAGGAATAAGACGTACAGTCACCCCGAGTGGGAGGGTAGGTGACAGCCATTGACGTCTTATTCACACCGGGATCCCTAGAGTTCTAGTCGAGTCGAGTCCAGACATGGTTTGATTCGCATTGCATATTTATATGGATGACATTCATAATAGCATGTTTCATGTTTAGTTTGATTATATGCATGTATACATGTTTATACTGGGATTTGTTCTCACCGGAGTTTCTGGCTGTTGTTATGTCTGTATGTGTGCATAACAACAGGTGGGGCAGGATCTGGGTCACGCAGAAGATGAGAGATGGACAAAGCGTGGTGATTTCGGGCTTAGCAGAAGAACTAGTAGTTGTACCTTTGGCATGTACTGTATTTAATGACTAGTTTGTTGAGTATGAATGGACAAGACATGTTGTACATTATGGTTGTAATTTAAATAAAGAATTTATGTTTGTTTATATACATTAGATTTAATGTTGAAAAGCGAAAATTTGACCCACTTTTATATTAACGATCCATTAAATCCCAAAGAAAAAGTTAGGGCCCGGGTCCCCATAGATTGACATTTCTATGGACTTTATTTTGGGGTAGCCTAGGACTAAGAAGGGGAGGGATTCTATTTTTGGAATACTTTATGGGATAAAATTGGCACAAAATTGTTGATTTCTACTACTTGTCATCCTCAAACAGATGGACAAACTGAAGTTGTCAATAGAACTTTGGGAACACTTTTGCGTGCTATTCTTAACAGAACTTGGACTGACATTTCTATAGACTTTATTTTGGAGTTGCCTAGGACTAAGAAAGGGAGGCATTCTATTTTGGATTACTTTATGGGCTAAACTTTGCACAATAAAGTTGTAATCTATTACTTGTCATCCTCAAACGGATGGACAAACTGAAGTTGTAAATAGAACTTTGGGAACACTTTTGCGTGCTATTCTTAATAGAACTTGGATAGACATTTCTATGGACTTTATTTTGGGGTAGCCTAGGACTAA
Source organism: Primulina eburnea (assembly GCF_022965805.1). Classification (NCBI taxonomy): domain Eukaryota; kingdom Viridiplantae; phylum Streptophyta; class Magnoliopsida; order Lamiales; family Gesneriaceae; genus Primulina; species Primulina eburnea. The sequence continues at coordinate 12,889,788 of NC_133118.1, read as the reverse complement.
GAAGGGGAGGGATTCTATTTTTGGAATACTTTATGGGATTAACTTGGCACAAAATTGTTGTTTTCTACTACTTGAGTCCTCAAACGGATGGACAAACTGAAGTTGTAAATAGAACTTTGGGAACACTTTTGCGTGCTATTCTTAACAGAACTTGGACTGACATTTCTATAGACTTTATTTTGGAGTTGCCTAGGACTAAGAATGTGACACCTCTGACCCGAAACAATAAAAAATACGCAGCGGAATTCAAAATTTTCTTTAAAATATGGAAGGAGTTTCAAAATACATTTCATAAAATGTTTACAAAATAAATACATGATCATTCAAATGATATACAAAATACAAAATAATCATTCTTATGATCATGTCCCAAAATGATACAAAATAATCTTCCTTCCCACGGTGTATGCATATGACCCCCATCCACGATCACTGTCCTGGTCTGTCACTCTTATCTGCATCACATGAAAATAACTGAAATGAGTATAAAAACTCAGCAAGTGGAACACTACATAGCAATGATACATAATATACTCTGTAAAACATGATTTTGAAATCATAAATACCATCAACTCTGAAACATGAATACTGTAGCAATAACTGTAGCAATAACATAGCAATAGATAGCAATACGATGATATTCTCTTTTCTATGGTTGGATTGATATCAATAGTATCTATGACTGTGGTTGCAAATATCCCATCGATATAAATCGATAACTTTGAGGGGATAAAAGCCTATGGTCGTTGATCAACTAATTGCATGCAATGCTCTGACTATGATTCAATCAATCCAATAAAAACATTTGAATGCTCAATAGCATTTAACAATCACTTTGGAAACCATATCTTTTGCTTTGTATTCCCTTATAACAATAATTGAGACATCAATGCCTCCAATAGATAATCAATAGGATCAATACATAACAATGAATCATTTGAAGGGAATAACACTTTGAAACCTTTGAAACACAATACATATATCAATCATGTGAGCAAAGGGATGAAATTCCACTTACAAACCAATAGAACACCTCCAAACTAACTCTTGGTACATCACCTACAACAATAATCCATAAATAACACCAATATCAACTCTAAATCCACAAATACAAGTCAAATATTCCATTAAACCAACAATAACAACACCCTATAACAACTCATCTCCAAAAACCATGATAGAATCGCATCAAAAACTTACCTAAGCTTCCTTATACCACGGAGAACGTCGATCTCAAGTCGGAAATCCAAATAACTCCAAGAATCAAAGGTAGGAAACTAAAGAAATGGAGGAAAACCCTTGGAAATGGAGAGAATCTCGAAATGAAGAGGAAAGGATAAGGTAAGGTATGGCCAACAACTCCAAAAAGTAGCTAGATATCTCGCCCATACTTACACCGCGGGTGCGGTCACACAAGCACCGCGGGTGCGCTAAGCTCACGGCAATCCAAAATAAATCCCATGCACGATCACCGCGGGTGCGGTGCTACAATTACCGCGGGTGCGGTGATGCCACGACCTTCAAATTCCAAAATGATGAACAGTACACCGCGGGGGCACTCCTCTAAGAGCGCGGGTGCACTCAAGCCACGGCAAAGAACAGTACTCAATCAACTAAAATCGATCCGAAACACTGAAACGAACAATCAACAACATCTAATACCTCAAAACAATAACAACCAATAATACTATAGCCCAAAACACAGCTCTATACATCTAATCACATAACTCAAATAACAAATAAAGCTTAAACCGTACCGTTCACCGGGCTCGGCTATTACAATCTCCCCTCCTTAGAGGAATTTCGTCTGCAAAATTGACGTCACTGCACGAACAACTCAGGATACTTCTCTCTCATCTCATCCTCTGGTTCCCACGTAGCCTCTTCGATCAAATGGTTCCTCCAAAGGACTTTAACAATGCCGATCTCTTTGTTCCTCAAAACTCTAACTGTGCGATCTAGAATCTGGACCGGAATCTCTTGGTACGTCAAACTCGGCGTCAAGTCCAATGGCTCGTGGTGAAGAACATGGGAAGGATTCGCAATATACTTCCTGAGCATCGATACGTGAAACACATTGTGAACTCTGTCAAGATCGGGCGGTAGGGCTAATCTGTAGGCTCTGCCGCCAACTCTGTCCAAGATCTCAAAAGGGCCAATAAATCTCGGACTCAACTTACCCTTCTTGCCAAATCTCATCACACCCTTGAGAGGTGCTATCTTTAGAAACACGTGGTCGCCAACCTCGAACTGCAAAGGTCTACGACGAACATCTGCATAGCTCTTCTGTCTGGACTGTGCTGTCTTCATCCTCTCACGGATCACAGCAACAACATCGGCCGTCTGCTGAACCAACTCTGGTCCCAACATCTTCCTCTCACCTACCTCATCCCAATACAAAGGCGATCTGCACTTCCTGCCATAAAGTGCCTCATACGGTGCCATCCCAATCGACGCCTGGTAGCTATTGTTGTACGTGAACTTCACAAGTGGCAATTTAGAATCCCAGCTACCAGAATAGTCAATAGTACAAGCTCTGAGCATAACCTCAAGAATCTGAATGACTCTCTCTGACTGACCGTCGCTCTGAGGGTGATAAGCTGTACTGAACGCTAACCGTGATCCCATAGCTCTGTGCAGACTCTTCCAAAACTCGGAGGTAAACCTGGGGTCACGATCAGACACAATCGACACAGGGACACCGTGAAGTCTAACAATCTCTGCAATGTAATCCTCGGCATACTGATTCATGGAGTACGTCGTCTTGACCGGAAGAAAGTGCGCTGACTTGGTCAACCGATCAACAATGACCCAAATAGAATTAAATCCTTTCTGCACTCTGGGAAGACCAGTCACGAAATCCATCGTAATGTGCTCCCACTTCCACTGAGGAATCGGCAAAGATAGCAATGTCCCAGCAGGTCTCTGGTGCTCAATCTTTACCTGCTGACAAGTAAGGCACTGAGAAATGAACAAAGCAACATCTTTCTTCATACCTGGCCACAAGTAGAGTCGACGAAGATCCTGATACATCTTCGTACTGCCTGGATGAATCGAATAAGGTGCGGTATGAGCCTCTGTCAAAACGTCTCTACGAATATCGTCGCCAATAGGAACACAAATACGGCCTCTGAAAGTCACCAATCCATCACCATTCAACGCAAACTCTGAGTTACCCCTCTCCTCAGCTCTAGCTCTCAACTCTAGCAACTGCACATCAGTCGCCTGCTCTCTACGGATCCTGTCCGTTAAAGTAGATCGAATAACCAACACTGAAAGACGAGCAATGGTTCCTGGAATCACCAGATCAATCTCCTCTCTCTGCAAATCCATCAACAATGGCCTCTGAATCAAAGAACTCAAAGAAGCACTCGACTTGCGGCTCAAAGCATCAGCCACAACGTTCGCCTTCCCTGGGTGATAACTGATCGTCACATCATAATCTTTAACCAGTTCTAACCACCTCCTCTGCCGCATGTTGAGCTCTTTCTGAGAAAACAGATACTTAAAGCTCTTGTGGTCTGTGAAGATCTCACACTTTTCGCCGTACAGATAATGTCTCCAAATCTTCAGGGCGAAAACCACAGCTGCAAGCTCTAAATCATGCGTCGGATAATTCTTCTCGTAATCCTTCAACTGGCGAGAAGCATAGGCAATGACCTTACCTCGCTGCATCAGCACTGCACCAAGGCCTCTCTTTGACGCATCGGTATAGACCACAAAATCCTCAGAACCACTGGGCAATGAAAGAACAGGAGCTGTCGTCAACCTGTCCTTCAACTCTTGGAACGCACTCTGGCAATCGATAGACCACTCGAACTTCACAGTCTTCCTCGTCAAATTGGACAATGGCAGGGCAATCTTGGAGAAATCTGAAATGAAACGACGATAGTAACCCGCCAAACCGAGGAAACTGCGTACCTCTGAAACAGTAGTAGGAATAGGCCAATTCTGAATCGCCTCTATCTTCATCGGATCAACAGCAATGCCATACCTCGAAACGACATGGCCTAGAAAAGAAATCTGATCCAGCCAAAATTCACACTTCTTTAATTTGGCAAACAGTCTCCTCTCTCTCAGCAACTGGAGAACAACTCTGAGATGCTCTGCATGAAACTCTCTACACAGCAATCTCTCAGCCTCAAGACAAGAAATAAAAGGAAGGACCAGCGAAGTACCTGTGCTGGCGAGAACTCCTCTCTGGCCATCATCTGCAAAAGTCACCTTCTTAGCAACACAATCGATAACTGCACGGTAAGTCGAAAGCCAATCCATGCCAAGAATAACATCAAAGGAAACCATAGGGATAACAATCAAATCAGCGAAGACAACTCGCTCCTCAATACGAACAGGGCACGCAAAGACAATCGATGTCGGGTACAACACGTCCCCCGAAGGCAAAACAACACTAAACTGGAGGGGAAGAACAGAAGGAACTATACCCAAAGATCTCAAAAACAATTCAGACATAAAAGAATGAGTAGCACCAGTATCTATCAAAGTCGTAGCTACTCTGCCTGAAATCAAAATAGTACTAGAGATCAATGAAGAATCATGATTAATACCTTCCTTGGTCATCGAAAAGATACGACCCTGCACCTTCCCTTGGCTAGCTCCTCGTGGACAATCTCTGGCAACGTGGCCTGCCGTGCCACAACGATAACAAGTATGAGTGCCCAATCTGCATTCTCCTCAATGATGCTTGCCACACTTTGGACACAGTGGCTTCTCAGGATCAAATGGAACTGGCGGTGGTCTAGGACTCGGCTCCATCTTGCCCTAGCCCTTGAAACGATCCCTGCCCCTCTGATTAGAACTCTGGCCTCTCTGAGCAACAGCTTGATGCCTCTCTTGCCTCTCCCTGGCGATGTCCTTCTCATCCTGCTCGGCCAACAATGCTTTGGACACAATCTCCTTGAAAGTCACAGCCTTGGACATGTTGATATCCCGTCGAATCTCCGCTCTAAGGCCTCGAATGAAATGAGCGCCTTTATCCTTGTCGTTCGAAGCAACATACGGAGCAAATAGGCAACCCTCCTCGAACTTCAGAATATACTGACCAACATCCATACTCCCCTGTCGAAGCTCCAAGAACTCCGTAACCTTCCTCGCTCGAAGTGCGTCGGGGAAATACTTGTCGTAGAACAGGTCAGTGAACTCGGACCACTTCAGTGTCGCAACATCAACTCCAACTTTCGTGGCATTCCACCAGATACGTGCAGCTTTAACCAACAAGAACACTGCACAGCTGATCCTATCTTTGTCCTCATACTGGAGATGATCGAAGATAGCTTCAAGCGCCTTGACCCACTCGACAGCAACTAGAGGATCGGTGCTACCTGCGAATTCCGGTGGATCCATTCTCTTGAAAGCAGAAAAGACGGCATCAGTGCCAACAGCCTGAGCAACCTGACCTCTCACTTGGCCTCGACCCTGCCCTGCTCCTTGCAATCGGAGCAACTGCTGAATCTGATCGCTATGAACTTTGGCCTTCTCCTTAAGCAACTTGCCGAACTCGTCGACAACTCTCAAGGAAGAACTATCCTCACCCTCTGCCGCCTTACACTTAGGAGGCAAACTCTACAATTGCTCACAAGACACCAATCAATAAATAACAATGGATAGATGCAAGAAAACATACCCGGACAGTCGAAAGTAGACGAATTCATATGCATTGGTCCGAAGAACACCGCTCTGATACCACTAAATGTGACACCTCTGACCCGAAACAATAAAAAATACGCAGCGGAATTTAAAATTTTCTTTAAAATATGGAAGGAGTTTCAAAATACATTTCATAAAATGTTTACAAAATAAATACATGATCATTCAAATGATATACAAAATACAAAATAATCATTCTTATGATCATGTCCCAAAATGATACAAAATAATCTTCCTTCCCACGGTGTATGCATATGACCCCCATCCACGATCACTGTCCTGGTCTGTCACTCTTAACTGCATCACATGAAAATAACTGAAATGAGTATAAAAACTCAGCAAGTGGAACTCTACATAGCAATGATACATAATATACTCTGTAAAACATGATTTTGAAATCATAAATACCATCAACTCTGAAACATGAATACTGTAGCAATAACTGTAGCAATAACATAGCAATAGATAGCAATACGATGGTATTCTCTTTTCTATGGTTGGATTGATATCAATAGTATCTATGACTGTGGTTGCAAATATCCCATCGATATAAATCGATAACTGTGAGGGGATAAAAGCCTATGGTCGTTGATCAACTAATTGCATGCAATGCTCTGACTATGATTCAATCAATCTAATAAAAACATTTGAATCCTCAATAGCATTTAACAATCACTTTGGAAACCATATCTTTTGCTTTGTATTCCCTTATAACAATAATTGAGACATCAATGCCTCCAATAGATAATCAATAGGATCAATACATAACAATGAATCATTTGAAGGGAATAACACTTTGAAACCTTTGAAACACAATACATATATCAATCATGTGAGCAAAGGGATGAAATTCCACTTACAAACCAATAGAACACCTCCAAACTAAATCTTGGTACATCACCTACAACAATAATCCATAAATAACACCAATATCAACTCTAAATCCACAAATACAAGTCAAATATTCCATTAAACCAACAATAACAACACCCTATAACAACTCATCTCCAAAAACCATGATAGAATCGCATCAAAAACTTACCTAAACTTCTTTATACCACGGAGAACGTCGATCTCAAGTCGGAAATCCAAATAACTCCAAGAATCAAAGGTAGGAAACTAAAGAAATGGAGGAAAACCCTTGGAAATGGAGAGAATCTCGAAATGAAGAGGAAAGGATAAGGTAAGGTATGGCCAACAACTCCAAAAAGTAGCTAGATATCTCGCCCATACTTACACCGCGGGTGCGGTCACACAAGCACCGCGGGTGCGCTAAGCTCACGGCAATCCAAAATAAATCCCATGCACGATCACCGCGGGTGCGGTGCTACAATTACCGCGGGTGCGGTCTCACCGCGGGTGCGGTGCTTACATTGCCGCGGGTGCGGTGATGCCACGGCCTTCAAATTCCAAAATGATGAACAGTACACCGCGGGGGCACTCCTCTAAGAGCGCGGGGGCACTCAAGCCACGGCAAAGAACAGTACTCAATCAACTAAAATCGATCCGAAACACTGAAACGAACAATCAACAACATCTAATACCTCAAAACAATAACAACCAATAATACTATAGCCCAAAACACAGCTCTATACATCTAATCACATAACCCAAATAACAAATAAAGCTTAAACCGTACCGTACACAGGGCTCGGCTATTACAAAGAAGGGGAGGCATTCTATTTTGGATTACTTTATGGGATAAACTTTGCACAATAAAGTTGTAATCTACTACTTGTCATCCTCAAACGGATGGACAAACTGAAGTTGTAAATAGAACTTTGGGAACACTTTTGCGTGCTATTCTTAATAGAACTTGGATTGACATTTCTATGGACTTTATTTTGGGGTAGCCTAGGACTAAGAAGGTGAGGGATTCTATTTTTGGAATACTTTATGGGATAAACTTGGCCCAAAATTGTTGTTTTCTACTACTTTTCATCCTCAAACGGATGGACAAACTGAAGTTGTAAATAGAACTTTGGGAACACTTTTGCGTGCTATTCTTAAAAGAACTTGGACTGACATTTCTATAGACTTTATTTTGGAGTTGTCTACGACTAAGAAGGGGAGGGATTCTATTTATGGATTACTTTATGGGCTAAACTTTGCACAATAAAGTTGTAATCTACTACATGTCATCCTCAAACGGATGGACAAACTGAAGTTGTCAATAGAACTTTGGGAACACTTTTGCGTGCTATTCTTAAAAAGAACTTGGACTGACATTTCTATGGACTATTTTGGGGTTGCCTAGGACTAAGAAGGGAAGGGATTCTATTTTTGGATTACTTTATGGGCTAAACTTTGCTCAATATTGTCGTAATCTACTACTTGTCATCCTCAAACGGATGGACAAACTGAAGTTGTCAATAGAACTTTGGGAACACTTTTTCGTGCTATTCTTAAAAAGAACTTGGACTGACATTTCTATGAACTTTATTTTGGGGTAGACTAGGACTAAGAAGGGGAGGGATTCTATTTTTGGAATACTTTATGGGATAAACTTGGCACAAAATTGTTGTTTTCTACTACTTGTCATCTTCAAACGGATGGACAAACTGATGTTGTAAATAGAACTTTGGGAACACTTTTGCGTGTTATTCTTAACAGAACTTGGACTGACATATCTATAGACTTTATTTTGGAGTTGCCGAGGACTAAGAAGGGGAGGCATTCTATTTTGGATTACTTTATGGGCTAAACTTTGCACAATAAAGTTGTAATCTACTACTTGTCATCCTCAAACGGATGGACAAACTGAAGTTGTAAATAGAACTTTGGGAACACTTTTGCGTGCTATTCTTAATAGAACTTGGATTGACATTTCTATGGACTTTATTTTGGGGTAGCCTAGGACTAAGAAGGGGAGGGATTCTATTTTTGGAATACTTTATGGGATAAACTTGGCACAAAATTGTTGTTTTCTACTACTTGTCATCCTCAAACGGATGGACAAACTGAAGTTGTAAATAGAACTTTGGGAACACTTTTGCGTGCTATTCTTAAAAGAACTTGGACTGACATTTCTATAGACTTTATTTTGGAGTTGTCTAGGACTAAGAAGGGGAGGGATTCTATTTATGGATTACTTTATGGGCTAAACTTTGCACAATATTGTCGTAATCTACTACTTGTCATACTCAAACGGATGGACAAACTGAAGTTGTCAATAGAACTTTGGGAACACTTTTACGTGCTATTTTTAAAAAAAACTTGGACTGACATTTCTATGGACTATTTGGGGTTACCTAGGACTAAGAATGGGAGGGATTATATTTTTGGATTACTTTATGGGCTAAACTTTGCTCAATATTGTCGTAATCTACTACTTGTCATCCTCAAACGGATGGACAAACTGAAGTTGTCAATAGAACTTTGGGAACACTTTTGCGTGCTATTCTTAAATAGAACTTGGACTGACATTTCTATGGACTTTATTTTGGGATTGTCTAGGACTAAGAAGGGGAGGCATTCTATTTTGGATTACTTTATGGGCTAAACTTTGCACAATAAAGTTGTAATCTACTACTTGTCATCCTCAAACGGATGGACAAACTGAAGTTGTAAATAGAACTTTGGGAACACTTTTGCGTGCTATTCTTAATAGAACTTGGATTGACATTTCTATGGACTTTATTTTGGGGTAGCCTAGGACTAATAAGGGGAGGGATTCTATTTTTGGAATACTTTATGGGATAAACTTGGCACAAAATTGTTGTTTTCTACTACTTGTCATCCTCAAACGGATGGACAAACTGAAGTTGTAAATAGAACTTTGGGAACACTTTTGCGTGCTATTCTTAACAGAACTTGGACTGACATTTCTATAGACTTTATTTTGGAGTTGCCTAGGACTAAGAAGAGGAGGCATTCTATTTTGGATTACTTTATGGGCTAAACTTTGCACAATAAAGTTGTAATCTACTACTTGTCATCCTCAAACGGATGGACAAACTGAAGTTGTAAATAGAACTTTGGGAACACTTTTGCGTGCTATTCTTAATAGAACTTGGATTGACATTTCTATGGACTTTATTTTGGGGTAGCCTAGGACTAAGAAGGGGAGGGATTCTATTTTTGGAATACTTTATGGGATAAACTTGGCACAAAATTGTTGTTTTTTACTACTTGTCATCCTCAAAAGGATGGACAAACTGAAGTTGTAAATAGAACTTTTGTAATAGCCGAGCCCGGTGTACGGTACGGTTTAAGCTTTATTGTGTTATTTGGGTTTATGATTAGTCGTTTATAGTTGTGTTTTGGGCTATAGTATTATTGGTTATTATTTATTTGAGGTGTTAGTAGGTGTTGATTGTTCGTTTCAGCGTTTCGGATCGAGTTTAGTTGATTTATTACTGTTCATTGCCGTGAGTAGAGTGCACCCGCGCTCTTAGATGAGTGCCCCCGCGGTGTACTATTCATCATTTTGCATTTGGAAGGCCGTGGCACCACCGCACCCGCGGCAGTGCAAGGACCGCACCCGCGGTAATTGTAGGACCGCACCCGCGGTGGTCGTGCATGAGAATTATTTTGGAATGCCGTGAGCATGGCGCACCCGCGGTGCTTGTGTGACCGCACCCGCGGTGTAAGTATGGGCGAGTTATTTAGTACCTTTTTGATTGAGTTGACTTCATTCCTACCTTATCTTATCCACTTTTTCGAGATTTTCTCTCTTTTGGCAAGGGTTTTCATCCATTTCAATTGCTTCCTATCTTTGATTCTTGGCTTTGTTTGGATTTCCGACTTGAGATCAACGTTCTCCGTGGTATAAGGAAGCTTAGGTAAGTTTTTGGTGCGATTCTATTGAGGTTATGAGTTAAGAGTTATTTTGGATTTGATGTTTTGTTGGTTCTATGGATTATTTAGCATGGATTCTTGGATTTAGTCTTGATGTTGGTGTTATTTATGGATTATTGTTGTAGGTGGTGTACCAAGAGCTAAGTTTGAGGTGTTCTATTGGGTTGTAAGTGGAATTTCATCCCTTTGCTCACATGATATTATATGTATTGTGTTTTAAAGGTTTCAAAGTGTTATTCCCTCCCATTGAGCCATTGCTATGTATTCATTTCATTGATTATATATTGGAGGCATTATATGTCTCACCATTGTTATAAAGGGAATACAAGAGATATTATGAGATTGCGAAACGACGGCCTTAAATGCTATTGAGAATTCAAATGTTTTATTGGATTGATTAATCATAGCCATAGCATTGCATGCAATTAGATGATCATCGACCATAGGCTTTTATCCCCTCACAGTTATCGATTTATATCGATGGGATATTGGCAACCACAGTTACAGATACTATTGATATCAATCCAACCATAGAAAGAGAATACCATCGTATTGCTATCTATTGCTATGCTATTGCTACAGTTATTGCTACAGTATTCATGTTTCAGAGTCGATGGTATTTATGATTTAAAAGCCATGTTTTACAGTGTATACTATGTATCATTGCTATGTAGAGTTCCACTTGCTGAGATTTATTCTCATTTCAGTTTATTCGTGTGATGCAGATAAGAGCGACAGACCGGGGCAGTGATCGTGGATGGGGGTCATATGCATGCACCGTTGGAAGGAAGAATATTTTGTATCATTTTGTAGCATGATCACACTAATGATATTTTGTATTTTGTTATGTCATTGGAATGATCATGTTGTTATTTTGTAAACAATTTTATGAAATGTATTTTGAAACTCCTTCCATTTGAAAGAAAATTTTAAAATTCCGCTGTATTTTAATTGTATCGGGTCAGGGTGTCACATTTAGTGGTATCAGAGCGGTGTTCTTCGGACCAATGCATATGACTTCGTCTACTTTCAACTGTCCTGGTATGTTTTCTTGCATCTATCTATTCATTGTTATATATTGATTGTGTCTTGTGAGCAATTGTAGAGTATGCCTCCTAAGCGTAAGGCGGCAGAGGGTGAGGATAGTTCTTCCTCGAGAGTTGTCGACGAGTTCGGCAAGTTGCTTAAGGAGCAGGCCAAGGTGCATAGCGATCAGATTCAGCAGTTGCTCCGATTGCAAGGAGCAGGGCAGGGTCGAGGCCAAGTGAGAGGTCAGGTTGCTCAGGCAGTTGGCACTGATGCCGTCTTTTCTGCTTTCAAGAGAATGGATCCACCGGAATTCGCAGGTAGCACCGATCCTCTAGTTGCTGTCGAGTGGGTCAAGGCGCTTGAAGCTATCTTCGATCATCTCCAGTATGAGGACAAAGACAGGATTAGCTGTGCAGTGTTCTTGCTGGTTAAAGCTGCACGTATCTGGTGGAATGCTACGAAAGTTGGAGTAGATGTTGCGACATTGAAGTGGTCAGAGTTCACTGACTTGTTCTACGACAAGTATTTCCCCGACGCACTTCGAGCGAGGAAGGTTACGGAGTTCTTGGAGCTTCGACAGGGGAGCATGGATGTTGGCCAGTACATTCTGAAGTTCGAGGAGGGTTGCCTTTTTGCTCCGTATGTTGCATCCAATGACAAAGATAAAGGCGCTCATTTCATTCGAGGCCTTAGAGCTGAGATTCGTCGTGATATCAACATGTCCAAGGCCGTTACTTTCAAGGAGATTGTGTCCAAAGCATTGTTGGCCGAGCAAGATGAGAAGGACATCGCCAGGGAGAGGCAAGAGAGGCATCAAGCTGTTGCTCAGAGAGGCCAGAGTTCTAATCAGAGGGGCAGGGATCGTTTCAAGGGCAAGGGCAAGATGGAGCCGAGTCCTAGACCACCGCCAGTTCCATTTGATCCCGAGAAGCCACAGTGTCCAAAGTGTGGTAAGCATCATCGAGGAGAGTGCAGATTGGGCACTCATACTTGTTTTCGTTGTGGCGCGGCAGGCCACGTTGCCAGGAATTGCCCGAGGGGAGATAGCCAAGGGAAGGTGCAGGGTCGTATCTTTTCCATGACGAAGGAAGGTATTAATCATGAATCTTCATTGATCCTTAGTACTATTTTGATTTCAGGCAGAGTAGCTACTACTTTGATTGATACCGGTGCTACTCATTCTTTTATGTCTGAATTATTTTTGAGATCTTTCGGTATAGTTCCTTCTATTCTTCCCCTCCATCTTAATGTTGTTTTACCTTCGGGAGATGTCTTGTGCCCGACATCGATTGTCCTTGCGTGCCCTGTTCGTTTTGAGGAGCGAGTTGTCTTCGCTGATTTGATTGTTATTCCTATGGTTGCCTTCGATGTTATTCTTGGCATGGATTGGCTTTCGACTTACCGTGCAGTTATCGATTGTGTTGCTAAGAAGGTGACTTTTGCAGATGATGGCCAGGGAGGAGCGCTCGCCAGTGCAGGTACTTCGCTGGTCCTTCCTTTTATTTCTTGCTTTGAGGCTGAGAGATTGTTGTATAGAGGTTGCGATGGGTTTCTTGCTTCTATTGTGGATGTTGATAGATTGATTAAGTTGAATGTAGATGATATTGATGTGGTGAGGGAGTTTGCTGATGTGTTTGAGGATGATGTTCCGGGTTTGCCGCCGGATAGGGATGTTGAGTTTGTGATAGATTTAGCTCCAGGTACGGTTCCTATTTCTAAAGCTCCGTACCGGATGGCCCCTACCGAGATGAAGGAATTGAAGACTCAGTTGCAGGATCTTTTAGACAAGGGTTTCATTCGTCCGAGTTCTTCGCCTTGGGGAGCTCCGGTTCTTTTCGTGAAGAAGAAAGATGGTTCCTTGCGGCTGTGTATCCACTACAGGGAGCTTAACAAAGTGACTGTCAAGAACAAGTATCCGTTGCCTCGGATAGATGATCTGTTTGATCAGCTCCATGGTGCCACTGTGTTCTCAAAGATTGATCTTCGGTCTGGCTACTATCAGTTGAAGGTTAGGGAGTCTGATATCCCTAAGACAGCTTTCCGGACCAGGTACGGTCACTATGAGTTTCTTGTGATGTCTTTTGGTTTGACCAATGCCCATTCAGTCTTCATCGACCTGATGAACCGTGTGTTCAAGCCTTATCTGGATAGCTTTGTCATTGTTTTCATCGACGATATCTTGATCTATTCCAAATCCAGAGAGCTTCATGTTGAGCATCTCAGAGTTGTTCTTCAGTTGTTGCGAGAGAAGAGGTTGTTTGCCAAGCTGAAGAAGTGTGAGTTTTGGCTGGATCAGATTTCTTTTCTAGGCCATGTGGTTTCGAGAGATGGCATTGCTGTTGATCCGTTGAAGATAGAGGCGATTCAGAGTTGGCCTATTCCTACCACTGTTTCAGAAGTTCGCAGTTTCCTTGGTTTGGCAGGTTACTATCGTCGTTTCATTTCAGGTTTCTCCAAGATTGCCCTGCCATTGTCCAATCTGACGAGGAAGACTGTGAAGTTCGAGTGGACTATCGGTTGCCAGAGTGCATTTCAGGAGTTGAAGGACAGATTGACGACAGCTCCTGTTCTTTCTTTGCCTAGTGGTTCTGAGGATTTCGTTGTCTATACCGATGCGTCGAAGAGAGGCCTTGGTGCAGTTCTGATGCAGCGAGGTAAGGTCATTGCCTATGCGTCTCGCCAGTTGAAGGATTATGAGAAGAATTATCCGACGCACGATTTGGAGCTCGCAGCTGTGGTTTTCGCCCTTAAGATTTGGAGACATTATCTGTATGGCGAAAAGTGTGAGATCTTCACAGACCACAAGAGTTTGAAGTATCTGTTTTCTCAGAAAGAGCTCAACATGAGGCAGAGGCGGTGGTTAGAGCTGGTCAAGGATTATGATGTGACTATCAGTTACCACCCAGGGAAGGCGAACGTTGTGGCAGATGCGTTGAGTCACAAGTCGAGTGCTTCATTGAGTTCTTTGATTCAGAGGCCATTGTTGATGGATTTGCATAGAGAGGAGATTGATCTGGTGATTCCAGGTACCATTGCTCGTTTGTCAGCATTGGTTATTCGATCTACATTGACGGACAGGATCCGTAGAGAGCAGGCGACTGATGTGCAGTTGGCAGAGTTGAGAGCTAGAGCCGAGGCTAGAGGGAATTCAGAGTTTGGTTCGAATGGTGATGGATTGGTGACTTTCAGAGGCCGTATCTGTGTTCCTTTTGGCGACGATATTCGTAGAGACGTCTTGACAGAGGCTCATACCGCACCTTATTCGATTCATCCAGGCAGTACGAAGATGTATCAGGATCTTCGTCGACTCTATTGGTGGCCAGGTATGAAGAAAGATATTGCTTTGTTCATTTCTCAGTGCCTTACTTGTCAGCAGGTTAAGATTGAGCACCAGAGACCTGCTGGGACATTGCTATCTTTGCCGATTTCTCAGTGGAAGTGGGAGCATATCACTATGGATTTCGTGACTGGTTTACCCAGGATGCAGAAGGGTTTCAATTCCATTTGGGTCATTGTTGATAGATTGACCAAGTCAGCTCATTTTCTCCCAGTCAAGACGACGTATTCGATGTCTCAGTATGCCAAGGACTACATTGCAGAGATTGTTAGACTTCATGGTGTGCCCGTGTCGATTGTGTCTGATCGTGACCCTAGATTTACCTCAGAGTTCTGGAAGAGTTTGCACAGAGCTATGGGTTCTCGATTGGCTTTCAGTACAGCTTATCATCCTCAGAGCGACGGTCAGTCAGAGAGAGTCATTCAGATTCTTGAGGATATGCTCAGAGCTTGTACTATTGATTATTCTGGTAGTTGGGATTCTAAGCTGCCACTTGTGGAGTTCACGTACAACAATAGCTACCAGGCGTCGATTGGCATGGCACCGTATGAGGCACTTTATGGCAGGAAGTGCAGATCTCCTTTGTTTTGGGATGAGGTTGGAGAGAGGAAGATGTTGGGTCCCGAGTTGGTCCAGCAGACTGCCGATGTTGTTGCAGTTATCAGAGAGAGGATGAAGACTGCTCAGTCCAGACAGAAGAGTTATGCAGATGTTCGTCGTAGACCTTTGCAGTTCGAGGTTGGCGATCATGTTTTTCTGAAGATAGCACCTCTCAAGGGTGTGATGAGATTTGGCAAGAAGGGCAAGTTGAGTCCTAGATTCATTGGTCCATTCGAGATATTGGACAGAGTTGGTGACAGAGCCTACAGATTAGCCCTACCGCCCGATCTTGACAGAGTCCATAATGTGTTTCATGTATCGATGCTCAGGAAGTATATTGCAGATCCTTCCCATGTTCTTCGCCACGAGCCATTGGACTTGACGCCGAGTCTGACTTACCATGAGATTCCGATTCAGATTCTGGATCGCACAGTTAGAGTTTTGAGGAACAAAGAGATCGGCATCGTTAAAGTCCTTTGGAGGAACCATTTGATCGAGGAGGCTACGTGGGAACCAGAGATTGAGATGAGAGAGAGGTATCCTGAGTTGTTCGTGCAGTGACGTCAATTTCGAGGACGAAATTCCTCTAAGGAGGGGAGATTGTAATAGCCGAGCCCGGTGTACGGTACGGTTTAAGCTTTATTGTGTTATTTGGGTTTATGATTAGTCGTTTATAGTTGTGTTTTGGGCTATAGTATTATTGGTTATTATTTATTTGAGGTGTTAGTTGGTGTTGATTGTTCGTTTCAGCGTTTCGGATCGAGTTTAGTTGATTTATTACTGTTCATTGCCGTGAGTAGAGTGCACCCGCGCTCTTAGATGAGTGCCCCCGCAGTGTACTATTCATCATTTTGCATTTGGAAGGCCGTGGCACCACCGCACCCGCGGCAGTGCAAGGACCGCACCCGCGGTGTGCACCGCACCCGCGGTAATTGTAGGACCGCACCCGCGGTGATCGTGCATGAGAATTATTTTGGAATGCCGTGAGCATGGCGCACCCGCGGTGCTTGTGTGACCGCACCCGCGGTGTAAGTATGGGCGAGTTATTTAGTACCTTTTTGATTGAGTTGACTTCATTCCTACCTTATCTTATCCACTTTTTCGAGATTTTCTCTCTTTTGGCAAGGGTTTTCATCCATTTCAATTGCTTCCTATCTTTGATTCTTGGCTTTGTTTGGATTTCCGACTTGAGATCAACGTTCTCCGTGGTATAAGGAAGCTTAGGTAAGTTTTTGGTGCGATTCTATTGAGGTTATGAGTTAAGAGTTATTTTGGATTTGATGTTTTGTTGGTTCTATGGATTATTTAGCATGGATTCTTGGATTTAGTCTTGATGTTGGTGTTATTTATGGATTATTGTTGTAGGTGGTGTACCAAGAGCTAAGTTTGAGGTGTTCTATTGGGTTGTAAGTGGAATTTCATCCCTTTGCTCACATGATATTATATGTATTGTGTTTTAAAGGTTTCAAAGTGTTATTCCCTCCCATTGAGCCATTGCTATGTATTCATTTCATTGATTATATATTGGAGGCATTATATGTCTCACCATTGTTATAAAGGGAATACAAGAGATATTATGAGATTGCGAAACGACGGCCTTAAATGCTATTGAGAATTCAAATGTTTTATTGGATTGATTAATCATAGCCATAGCATTGCATGCAATTAGATGATCATCGACCATAGGCTTTTATCCCCTCACAGTTATCGATTTATATCGATGGGATATTGGCAACCACAGTTACAGATACTATTGATATCAATCCAGCCATAGAAAGAGAATACCATCGTATTGCTATCTATTGCTATGCTATTGCTACAGTTATTGCTACAGTATTCATGTTTCAGAGTCGATGGTATTTATGATTTAAAAGCCATGTTTTACAGTGTATACTATGTATCATTGCTATGTAGAGTTCCACTTGCTGAGATTTATTCTCATTTCAGTTTATTCGTGTGATGCAGATAAGAGCGACAGACCGGGGCAGTGATCGTGGATGGGGGTCATATGCATGCACAATTGGAAGTAAGAATATTTTGTATCATTTTGTAGCATGATCACACTAATGATATTTTGTATTTTGTTATGTCATTGGAATGATCATGTTGTTATTTTGTAAACACTTTTATGAAATGTATTTTGAAACTCCTTCCATTTGAAAGAAAATTTTAAAATTCCGCTGTATTTTAATTGTATCGGGTCAGGGTGTCACAACTTTGGGAACACTTTTGCGTGCTATTCTTAAAAAGAACTTGGACTGACATTTCTATGGACTATTTGGGGTTGCCTAGGACTAAGAAGGGGAGGGATTCTATTTTTGGATTACTTTATGGGCTAAACTTTGCTCAATATTGTCGTAATCTACTACTTGTCATACTCAAACGGATGGACAAACTGAAGTTGTCAATAGAACTTTGGGAACACTTTTGCGTGCTATTCTTAAAAAGAACTTGGACTGACATTTCTATGGACTTTATTTTGGGATTGCCTAGAACTAAGAAGGGGAGGCATTCTATTTTGGATTACTTTATGGGCTAAACTTTGCACAATAAAGTTGTAATCTACTACTTGTCATCCTCAAATGGATGGACAAACTGAAGTTGCCGTGAGTAGAGTGCACCCGCGCTCTTAGATGAGTGCCCCCGCGGTGTACTATTCATCATTTTGCATTTGGAAGGCCGTGGCACCACCGCACCCGCGGCAGTGCAAGGACCGCACCCGCGGTGTGCACCGCACCCGCGGTAATTGTAGGACCGCACCCGCGGTGATCGTGCATGAGAATTATTTTGGAATGCCGTGAGCATGGCGCACCCGCGGTGCTTGTGTGACCGCACCCGCGGTGTAAGTATGGGCGAGTTATTTAGTACCTTTTTGATTGAGTTGACTTCATTCCTACCTTATCTTATCCACTTTTTCGAGATTTTCTCTCTTTTGGCAAGGGTTTTCATCCATTTCAATTGCTTCCTATCTTTGATTCTTGGCTTTGTTTGGATTTCCGACTTGAGATCAACGTTCTCCGTGGTATAAGGAAGCTTAGGTAAGTTTTTGGTGCGATTCTATTGAGGTTATGAGTTAAGAGTTATTTTGGATTTGATGTTTTGTTGGTTCTATGGATTATTTAGCATGGATTCTTGGATTTAGTCTTGATGTTGGTGTTATTTATGGATTATTGTTGTAGGTGGTGTACCAAGAGCTAAGTTTGAGGTGTTCTATTGGGTTGTAAGTGGAATTTCATCCCTTTGCTCACATGATATTATATGTATTGTGTTTTAAAGGTTTCAAAGTGTTATTCCCTCCCATTGAGCCATTGCTATGTATTCATTTCATTGATTATATATTGGAGGCATTATATGTCTCACCATTGTTATAAAGGGAATACAAGAGATATTATGAGATTGCGAAACGACGGCCTTAAATGCTATTGAGAATTCAAATGTTTTATTGGATTGATTAATCATAGCCATAGCATTGCATGCAATTAGATGATCATCGACCATAGGCTTTTATCCCCTCACAGTTATCGATTTATATCGATGGGATATTGGCAACCACAGTTACAGATACTATTGATATCAATCCAACCATAGAAAGAGAATACCATCGTATTGCTATCTATTGCTATGCTATTGCTACAGTTATTGCTACAGTATTCATGTTTCAGAGTCGATGGTATTTATGATTTAAAAGCCATGTTTTACAGTGTATACTATGTATCATTGCTATGTAGAGTTCCACTTGCTGAGATTTATTCTCATTTCAGTTTATTCGTGTGATGCAGATAAGAGCGACAGACCGGGGCAGTGATCGTGGATGGGGGTCATATGCATGCACCGTTGGAAGGAAGAATATTTTTTATCATTTTGTAGCATGATCACACTAATGATATTTTGTATTTTGTTATGTCATTGGAATGATCATGTTGTTATTTTGTAAACACTTTTATGAAATGTATTTTGAAACTCCTTCCATTTGAAAGAAAATTTTAAAATTCCGCTGTATTTTAATTGTATCGGGTCAGGGTGTCACAACTTTGGGAACACTTTTGCGTGCTATTCTTAAAAAGAACTTGGACTGACATTTCTATGGACTATTTGGGGTTGCCTAGGACTAAGAAGGGGAGGGATTCTATTTTTGGATTACTTTATGGGCTAAACTTTGCTCAATATTGTCGTAATCTACTACTTGTCATACTCAAACGGATGGACAAACTAAAGTTGTCAATAGAACTTTGGGAACACTTTTGTGTGCTATTCTTAAAAAGAACTTGGACTGACATTTCTATGGACTTTATTTTGGGATTGCCTAGGACTAAGAAGGGGAGGCATTCTATTTTGGATTACTTTATGGGCTAAACTTTGCACAATAAAGTTGTAATCTACTACTTGTCATCCTCAAATGGATGGACAAACTGAAGTTGTAAATAGAACTTTGGGAACACTTTTGCGTGCTATTCTTAATAGAACTTGGATTGACATTTCTATGGACTTTATTTTGGGGTAGCCTAGGACTAAGAAGGGGAGGGATTCTATTTTTGGAATACTTTATGGGATAAACTTGGCACAAAATTGTTGTTTTCTACTACCTGTCATCCTCAAACGGATGGACAAACTGAAGTTGTAAATAGAACTTTGGGAACACTTTTGCGTGCTATTCTTAACAGAACTTGGACTGACATTTCTATAGACTTTATTTTGGAGTTGCCTAGGACTAAGAAGAGGAGGCATTCTATTTTGGATTACTTTATGTGCTAAACTTTGCACAATAAAGTTGTAATCTACTACTTGTCATCCTCAAACGGATGGACAAACTGAAGTTGTAAATAGAACTTTGGGAACACTTTTGCGTGCTATTCTTAATAGAACTTGGATTGACATTTCTATGGACTTTATTTTGGGGTAGCCTAGGACTAAGAAGGGGAGTGATTCTATTTTTGGAATACTTTATGGGATAAACTTGGCACAAAATTGTTGTTTTCTACTACTTGTCATCCTCAAACGGATGGACAAACTGAAGTTGTAAATAGAACTTTGGGAATTCTTTTGCGTGCTATTCTTAAAAGAACTTGGACTGACATTTCTGTAGACTTTATTTTGGAGTTGCCTATGACTAAGAAGGGGAGGGATTCTATTTATGGATTACTTTATGGCTAAACTTTGCACAATAAAGTTGTAATCTACTACTTGTCATACTCAAACGGATGGACAAACTGAAGTTGTCAATATGTGGGGAGCCGGACGCTAATCTTTCTTATTAATCATCTTTGGGATTTAATTATCAGTTCTGATAAACAGGGTCTAAATTTTTTTTTTTTAAAATACAAGTGCGGAAGGTAATGGCATCTACATATTATACATATTTGTATAAAACTACATTTCAGTATAAAGTACAATACTGTACAACCTAAATCTAAGGTTCAAATACTAATTTCAAGTATTAAAATAAAATCTACAGTAAGTCCGGAATCACCACGCTAAATTCGTCTCTCGTCTTCTCGACCCCGATCCTGCCCCACCTGTTGTCATGCACACATACAAAACAAGACAACAGCCGGATAACTCCGGTGAGAATAAATTCCAGCATAAAACATGGTAAGCATGTATATCATAAAACATGCTGTCATGAATATATTTAAAGTAATAGATTTCATAATCTATGAAATCTACTAAAATAAGCATGCAACTCAATACAGATACACATGCAATTTAAATCAAATCATAAACACATGCTATCATGACTGAAAGAAATAATAATGGGTTTCATAGTCTATGAAACCACATTCATAAACGCATGCAGTTCTAGTCAAATCATGTCCAGACTCGACTCAACTATAACTCTAGGGATCTCGGTGTGAATAAGACGTCACTGGTTGTCACCTACCCAACCACTCGGGGCGACTGTACGTCTTACTCCTAGACTTCGGTCCGAGCTGTATCGACGGCTGGCAATAGGAGTAATGGCTACTCCTAAGTTGAGATACACCGAACGTCTAGAAGTCTGACAATGGCTGTCAAGACTTTCCTATCTTAACTGCAATGAATAACAATCTGTAAACAAAGCATAATCATATTCATAACTGAATATCACAATTATCTTACATGCTTGAATACAATTCTATAATCAAAGCATAATCAGGTAACAATATAAACAATAATCTAGTATGTGATTTTATTGGGAAACTCAAATTAATCTAATTTGAGTTATGCTTCCCGAATATCACATGAATTATACCTTTGTCGTCCCTGTCTGACGAAGACGATCACCTGTATTCCACTCTGTCCATATCCAATCTGAAATGACAATATCGAATACGCTGTATCAGTGAATAACTCAATATACAACATGTTCTGATCAATACTCAATTCAGTATACAATCTGATCAATGTCTGAACAAGATACAATCTGATTCATATCAATAATATCACAATCTAATCGAAATCATATCTGAATCTGATTAATCTAAATCAACTGATGATTCGACGGCATACTCATACAATCTGAATAACCCCGTCAATCTGAACATCCCGATTATAATCCCAGAACTCATAATCTGAATATCGGTATATTCACAATCAGTAATACACAATTCTGATATCAAAATCTCAGTCAATATCTTTCGAAAATAATAACAATTACAGAAACAATCTGTTCTTTAATCTGACTTCAATTCTATAATGTTTACAGTAGCAGAAACACTATATCTGAATCATATTCAATTCTGACGATATCATAAATTCAAACCATGTCTAAACGTAACAAAACTTACGTCCAAATGTAGCCTGTGTTGCCAGGAACACAGTACTAAAGTCGGATTTAAAAACAGACGTGCATGTTTACTAAACGTGGCACATTTTATGATTTCCGGTGTAATGCCCAAGATTTTATAACATGTTAGTTTGAGATTATCAAGTTGAGTGACATGATTATAACCAGGTTATCTTAAGATTAAATTGAGATAATAATAGTGTGGGGTGAAAGTGACTCGCCCGGGCGGACATTTTTGACCGCCCGAGCGAGAATGCCTCGGAGAAGAGGGCCGAGAGTCACTCGCCCGGGCGGATGTTTTTGACCGCTCGAGCGAGGCTGCTGGAATGGGCGAGGGCCGAGCATTACTCGCCCGGGCGGTAACTTTTGACCGCCCGAGCGAGAGACGTGTGCTTCACAGGATGAGCCATGTGTATCAAATCATGCAAAGTATATATAGAATTGTCTCGATTCTTTCTTCATTTCAGCAGAAGGGTTCGAGAATTCAAAGGAGAGAAACTTCATTTCTTAGACTCTTTAATTGTACTTTTGTAAGATTTACTCATCCAAATTTAAATCCGACTGCGGTTTTGAGCTCCTCTCGTTACTAGCTACAAAGTGATGTAAGTTTTATGTAATTTCAACAGGTTTTGAAATTCAGATGTTTAGGAAATTAGAATACGATAGTTATATTGTGTTCTTGACGTATTGAGCATGATATATTCGTAAACGGATCAAAGAAATGATATCATATGTATTTCCTATGAATTTCAGTATGATTTATGAATTATTGGGATAGAATTATTGTGTTTTGAAGGAATCTTGTATTGGATTATGATTGAGAATAAGATAGTGTTGATATCTGTTGAGAATTTGATTGACCGGTATCGAGAATTACGTTGTTATGCCGTCGAAATGTATTGAGATCACGTAGTGACTTGGATATATGTTGGTTTAGATTAGAAATTGACAGAGTGCGTATCAACATTTACATTTCAGATTCAATTTGGCGACCGTGACAGCGATTCTACGACGAAAGGTATAAGTCATGTTTTGTTTGGGGAGATGTAACTCAAATAAGATATTATTTGAGTTTCCCAACCAAAATCACATACTAGTATTATTAGATATATTGTAACATGTTTATGAATTGTGTATAGCATTATATTCAATCTTTTAACATGTTTATGCTTTGATTTCAGAATTGTATTCAAGCATGTATGATCAGTATGATATTCAGATATGAATATGATTTTACTTTGTTTACATATTGATATTCATTGCATATAAGATAGGAGAGTGTAATGCCCAAGATTTTATATCATGTTAAATTACGATTATAGATGTTTAATCGAGATGAGTATGAAATACTAATTTAATGTGATTATTAAAGGACTATTACGAGACCAATCGGGCCAAGCATATAAATTACCTAAGTTTTGGGCAGAACTATTGGCGCCCGAGCGGTAGAAAATGACCGCCCGAGCGCCAATGTTGCTGTAATATTCGTCGCGGGCAGAAAGTTCGGCGCCCGGGCGGTAGATTTTGACCGCCCGAGCGCCAAGGGTGTATTGCGGAATTGCTGGACAGAAGATACCGCGCTCGAGCGGTAGATTTGCACCGCTCGAGCGCCGACCGAAATTCATGAAAAGTTAACACGTTGCTTAGACATGCAACGTGTGTATATATATATGTTTTCCTTCAGAATTCATCAGAAAAAGAATCGAGAAAGGGTCAGCATATTTTTGTGAAAAATCCTTACGCCTTTTGTGAGAAATCCGTCTGTTAGATTTTAAATCCGACTTCGGTACCGAGTTCCTATCAGCGTAGGCTTCTACTGGACGTAAGTTTTACTACGTTTTAACATGTTTTGAAATTATGATGTTGTTAGAATTGAATACACGTCATATATGTTGTTCTTGACATGTTAGACAACGTAGAATCGAAGTCAGATTAAGAAACGGACTGAATATGGAATTGTGATGAATTTCAGAGTTAATTGACTGAGATGTGATGTCAGATTTGTACAGTGGTTGATTGTAAATTATTGGAATTGGTATATTCTGATATGGTAGTACCGGTGTAGTCAGATTGTACTGTTGTACTGCCAGAATTTGATAAAACAGAGGTGTTGTGATTTGATTTGAATATTGATACAGAATATTGGTATTGTCATTACCAGATCGAGTATTGACAGACGTGGAATCGAGACTTCGATTGTATCAGAGCGACAGCAAGAAAGGTATAAATAAATGTTGATTCGGGATTGCATAACTCGAGTTAGGTTTGACTTGAGTTTCCCTAAATCACATACTTTATTTTATTGCATTGATATTTGCAGATTATCAGATTGATATGTTTATTGACTTAGAACATAGTCAGAGTCCGAGTCTAGGGCTGACAGCCTAGCTAGGGCAGAACCGCCGAGTCTTTCTCAGAACCGATAAGACTCTAGACTTACGGTGTATCGACGAGCTTCAGATGTAGATCGACGTCTATCTCAGACACACTCGATACAGCATACCAAAGTCTAAATTAGATTGGGATCCCTAGATTTGAGATAAGATAAGATTAGATCACGAGTCATTGATTCATGTAGTCAGATTAGATACATGCTTCGATGTTTGTTTATGCTTTTGTATATGTTTTATATGATTGCATGTAATACATTGTTTATACTGGGATATTTATATCTCACCGGAGTTATCCGGCTGTTGTCTTGTTTGTATGTGTGCATGACAACAGGTGGGACAGGTACAGGGTCACAGAGATGAAGACAGACTGAGATTAGAGTGGTGATACCGGACTTGGACTAGAGCTAGGGTTTAAACACTTGATAGTAGTTGTTGAACCTGAATATGTATGATTGTATATTCTGTCAGATTTATACTTTTATACTGATATGTATATTAGTTTGTTCCATTACCTTCCGCATTTTAAAAAAAAAAAATTTAGACCCTGATTATTATAATTGATTAATTAGTCCCAATGACGATTAAGAACATGATTAGCGTCCGGGTCCCCACAGAGAGTCTTTGACAGGCATTGTCAAATAGCTAGACGTTTCGGTGTATCTCAGCATAGGAGTAGGCATTACTCTTATTGCCGCCATTGATACAGCTCAGACCGAAGTCTAGGAATGAGACGTACATTACCCCGATTGGAGGGTAGGTAGTGACGTCTTATTCACACCGGGATCCCTAGAGTTCTAGTCGAGTCGAGTCCAGACATGGTTTGATTCGCATTGCATTGCATGTGCATATGATGTCATTCATGATAGCATGTTTCATGTTTAATTGATTATATGCATGTATACATGTTTATACTGGGATTTGTTCTCACCGGTTTTCCGGCTATTGTTATGTCTGTATGTGTGCATAACAAAAAGTGGGGTAGGATCTGGGTCACGCAGAGGATGAGAGATGGACATAGCGTGGTGATCTCGGGCATAGCAGAAGAACTAGTAGTTGTACTTTTGGCATGTACTGTATTTAATTACTAATTGTCGAATATGGTTTGGAACCAGACATATTTGTATCTTATGTTTGTATATTATGTTGTTGAATAACATAGAGACTTCTTATGTTAACTTTCATTTGAGTTAATGTAAAAGCAAAAATTTGACCCACTTTTTATATTAATGATCCGTTTTAATCCCAAAGAAAAGAATTAGAGCCCGGGTCCCCACAATAGGTGGTATCAGAGCCGTAGGTTCTGTAGACTGAGATAGAGTAGAATGAGCGGGGTAGATCGAGTCATCTTCCTTGCTTATGCTGTGCTAGCATGTTTATTGCTTTCTTTATTACATGTTGTTTGGTATTTGATTGATTACAGCGTGTAATAAACTGAATCAGAACTGATTCTAGGTCAGAGGTAACTGACTAGAGGAAGGCTGAGACAGTTGTATATCTTGTATTCTAATCCGTTGGATTATTAGATACATGCCTCCTAGAAGGGCAGTTGTGCCAGTACGACCACCAGCGCCAGAACAGGGTAGCACATCCGGAGATACGATGGATGTCACTGCCACGCCCATGGAGACTCTATTAAAGCGATTCCAGTCATTCCGACCACCGACCCTCAAGGGTACAAAAAATGCCATTGAATGTGAAAGCTGGTTGGAGGATATCGAGATGTTATTCGAGTCTCTAGGGTACAGTGATGAGAAGAGAGTGAAGCTCATTGGCCATCAACTGCAAGACATTGCTAAACATTGGTGGTTGAATATTAAAAGAGCACTAGAACAGCGTGGCACCGAGGTTACATGGAAAGCATTCAAGACGGAGTTCTATCAGCGATTCTTCCCTGTATCCTACCGTAAAGATAAAGGCGCTGAATTTGCAAACCTGAGGCAAGGGCAATTGAACATTGAAGAGTACGTTGCTAAATTTTCTTCTTTGCTTCTCTTTGCACCTCATGTTTCAGGTAATGATGAGGCCATGGCGGATCAGTTTATAAATGGCCTGAATCCAGATATCTTTACGTTGGTCAATACTGGGAGACCCGATAATTTCTCGGATGCATTGAATCGTGCCAAAGGAGCAGAAGCAGGGTTGCTAAGACAACGGAGTGTTCCGTATGTGACTCCGAGTCCGAGACCTCCACTACCTCCAGCACAACATCCTCCTCGATTCGAAAGTGGTGGTAGCAGTAGTGGACGCAAGGATCAGTTGAAAGCAAAGGGCAAACAATTTAAGAGGGCAGGGAGCAGTTTTTCGAGCTCCATCGGGTCAAGACAGAGAGGTCTTGGCCAGGGTTTAGAGGCGATGAGTGGATATTGCAGTACGTGTGGAGGTAAGCATGCCACAGAACAGTGTCAGGGTGTAGTGGGCAGATGTAACATATGCAAGCAACAAGGGCATTATGCCAAGGTCTCTCCTCAGAGAAGTGGTGCATCGAGATTCCAGGCTGCAGGATCGTCTGCCTCCGTGACTCAGCCTGAGAGGCAAGCTTCATCTGTTCACTCATTTCAGCCGCCACCTGCACAAACCCAGCCTCGAGCCAGAGGTGGTCAGACCGGGAGCCAACCGACCCGACAATAGGCTCAGGTGTTTGCGTTGACAGAGGAGCAAGCACAAGATGCCCCAGATGATGTCATTTCAGGTAACTGTTTCCTTTGCGGTTATCCTGCTTATATATTGATAGATACAGGTGCATCGCATACTCATCTCATAACGATTTGCATTATTGCATTCATTACCTGTTGAGTCCTTGCTAGATGTTGTATCAATTAATTCTCCGTTGGGAAGTGGATTGATATCTGTAACTACGGTTAGACATTGCATTCTACAGTTTGAAGGGCATGAGATTGACCTAGATTGTATAGTGTTGGGTCTAGCTGATTTTGATTGTATAGTCAGTATTGACATGCTAACAAAGTACCGAGCCACCGTGGATTGTTTCCACAAGATTGTCAGATTCAGACCCGAGATGACAGACGAGTGGAAATTCTACGGGAAGGGTTCCAGATCTCGGATTCCCTTGATTTCGGCTCTTACTATGAACAGATTGATACAGAAAGGAGCAGATGGTTTCTTTATTTATGCTGTAGATATGCAGAAGTCGAGCCCAGCATTGGCAGATCTGCCAGTAGTGCGGGAATTTCCAGATATTTTTCCAGATGAAATCTCAGGATTACCTCCGGTTCGAGAGGTAGATTTCAGTATTGATCTTACACCAGGTACCGTCCCTATTTTGAGAGCTCCATATAGGATGGCACCCATCGAACTCAAAGAACTGAAAGCACAGTTAGAAGATCTTTTGGCCAAGGGATATATCAGACCTAGTGTATCTCCTTGGGGCGCTCCGGTGCTGTTTGTGCGGAAGAAAGATGGTTCGATGCGATTGTGTATAGACTATCGGCAACTGAATGAGGCAACGATCAAGAATAAATATCCTTTGCCTAGGATTGATGATTTATTTGATCAGTTGCAGGGATCCTCCGTGTATTCTAAGATTGATTTACGTTCTGGTTATCATCAGCTCAGAGTTCGAGATATAGACATACCAAAGACAGCATTTCGAACCAGGTATGGACATTACGAATTTATTGTCATGCCTTTTGGTTTAACCAATGCTCCTGCGGTATTTATGGGCTTGATGAACCAAGTGTTTCAGAAATATTTGGATGAATTTGTTATTGTTTTCATCGATGATATTTTGGTGTATTCGAAGAACAGAAATGAGCATGCAGAGCATCTCAGAATTGTTTTGCAGACGTTGAGAAACGAGCGACTGTATGCTAAATTGTCAAAGTGTGAGTTTTGGTTGAATCGAGTTGTCTTCTTAGGGCATATCATTTCTGGAGATGGTATTTCTGTTGATCCGAGTAAAGTGGAAGCTGTGATCAGTTGGTCGAGACCGACTTCTGTACCAGAAATACGCAGTTTCATGGGCTTAGCCGGATACTACAGAAGATTTATCAAAGATTTCTCCAGTATTGCAAAGCCAATAACTCAATTGACGCAAAAGAATGCACCATTTGTTTGGTCAGAGGAGTGCGAGTCTAGCTTCCTGGAACTGAAGAAAAGGCTAACTAGTGCTCCAGTGTTGACGATACCTTCAGGTACGGGTGATTTCGTTGTCTATTGTGATGCTTCTCATAGAGGTTTGGGATGTGTTCTTATGCAGCGAGGCCATGTGATCGCATACGCCTCGAGACAATTGAAGCCACATGAAGTACGATACCCCATTCATGATCTGGAATTGGCGGCTATCGTATTTGCATTAAAGATTTGGCGTCATTATCTCTATGGCGAGAAATTTGAGATCTTCTCCGATCACAAAAGCCTGAAGTACCTATTTTCTCAATCAGAGCTGAACATGAGGCAGCGTAGATGGCTTGATCTACTGAAAGATTTTGATTGTGAAATCAAATACTATCCAGGAAAGTCAAATGCAGCAGCAGATGCCTTGAGTCGAAAGGTATGTGCCTTGTCCTTATCGACGATAGGTGTTACAAAGTTAGTTGAAAGTTGCTGTTGTTCTGGATTAGCATTTGATACAGAGAAAAAGCCATTACGACTTGCTGCTATCCAAGTTGAGCCCAATTTGATTATGAGAATCAAGGAAGCACAAAGAACTGATCAAAATGTGCAAAGATCGATTCAGATGGTCAGAGCAGGGCATTTGTCAGAATATCAGGTGCGTGATCATGTTTTGTACGTCAATAACCGTCTTGTTGTGCCGGATGTTTCAGACTTGAGACATCAGATTATGTTCGAAGCTCACTGCAGTCGGTTCAGCATCCACCCTGGTGGCAGAAAGATGTATAATGATTTGAAGACACAGTTCTGGTGGAAGCAGATGAAGTCAGACATCGCCGAGTAT
Source organism: Primulina eburnea (assembly GCF_022965805.1). Lineage (NCBI taxonomy): Eukaryota > Viridiplantae > Streptophyta > Magnoliopsida > Lamiales > Gesneriaceae > Primulina > Primulina eburnea. The sequence goes on along the minus strand of NC_133118.1, from coordinate 12,860,287 downwards.
GTGTCTAAATGTTTGAACTGCCAACAGGTGAAGGCCGAGAGGAAGAAGCCCGGAGGGTTACTTCAGAGTTTGTCTATTCCTGAATGGAAATGGGATCATATTTCCATGGATTTCGTGACGAAGTTACCCCGATCTTCCCGTGGCTGTGATGCGGTTTGGGTCATTATCGACAGACTGACCAAATCTGCTTGTTTCATTCCATACAGAATGACGTATAGACAAGATCAGATGGCGGAGATTTAAATTCGAGAGGTAGTCAGATTACATGGAGTGCCGAAGTCTATCGTATCAGATCGGGATCCACGATTCACTTCTCACTTCTGGCACAGTTTATAGCAGGCTTTAGGTACGACCTTACACCTTAGCACTGCTTACCATCCTCAGACAGACGGACAGTCAGAACGGACTATCCAGACATTAGAGGATATGTTGAGAGCCGTAGTGCTAGATTTTGGCACTAGTTGGCAAGATTCTCTACCTCTTTGCGAATTTTCTTACAATAATAGCTATCAGACGAGCATCGAGATGGCACCGTTTGAAGCTTTATATGGCAAGAAGTGCAGATCTCCGCTATACTGGGATGACATCTCCGAAGTACCAGAACTTGGGCCAGATATGATTCGTGACATGACAGAGAAGGTGAAACTCATTCAGAAAAGGATGAAGACAGCACAAGATCGACAAGCAAAGTATGCCAATATCAGATGTAGACCGTTAGTATTTGAGGCAGGAGATAGAGTATTCTTGAAGATTTCCCCATTCAGAGGCGTTGTCAGATTTGGTAAACGCGGGAAACTATCTCCTCGATACATTGGTCCTTACGAGATTCTTGAGAAGATTGGCGATCGAGCTTATCGACTTGCACTTCCTCCTTCTCTATCCGGAATACATGACGTGTTTCATGTATCAATGTTGCGAAGATATATGCCAGATGTTTCTCATGTCATTCAACCTGACGAAGCTGAACTTGATCAGACTTTGAGCTACGTGGAACAACCGATACAGATCCTTGATCGGAAAGAAAAGAAACTTAGAACGAAAATTATTCCACTTGTGAAAGTTCAGTGGAGTCGTCATGGCATCGAAAAAGCGACATGGGAGACAGAAGCAAATATGCGACAGAAACACCCCGAGTTATTTATATGATGTAAGTATTTATTCAGTTTTAGATAGTAATGCTGTTTTAAATACTCTAATTGATTTATATCAAGTTCGAGGACGAACATATATCTTAGAGGGGGAGAAATGTAATGCCCAAGATTTTATAACATGTTAGTTTGAGATTATCAAGTTGAGTGACATGATTATAACCAGGTTATCTTAAGATTAAATTGAGATAATAATAGTGTGGGGCGAAAGTGACTCGCCCGGGCGGACATTTTTGACCGCCCGAGCGAGAATGCCTCGGAGAAGAGGGCCGAGAGTCACTCGCCCGGGCGGATGTTTTTGACCGCCCGAGCGAGGCTGCTGGAATGGGCGAGGGCCGAGCATTACTCGCCCGGGCGGTAACTTTTGACCGCCCGAGCGAGAGACGTGTGCTTCACAGGATGAGCCATGTGTATCAAATCATGCAAAGTATATATAGAATTGTCTCGATTCTTTCTTCATTTCAGCAGAAGGGTTCGAGAATTCAAAGGAGAGAAACTTCATTTCTTAGACTCTTTAATTGTGCTTTTGTAAGATTTACTCATCCAAATTTAAATCCGACTGCGGTTTTGAGCTCCTCTCGTTACTAGCTACAAAGTGATGTAAGTTTTATGTAATTTCAACAGGTTTTGAAATTCAGATGTTTAGGAAATTAGAATACGATAGTTATATTGTGTTCTTGATGTATTGAGCATGATATATTCGTAAACGGATCAAAGAAATGATATCATATGTATTTCCTATGAATTTCAGTATGATTTATGAATTATTGGGATAGAATTATTGTGTTTTGAAGGAATCTTGTATTGGATTATGATTGAGAATAAGATAGTGTTGATATCTGTTGAGAATTTGATTGACCGGTATCGAGAATTACGTTGTTATGCCGTCGAAATGTATTGAGATCACGTAGTGACTTGGATATATGTTGGTTTAGATTAGAAATTGACAGAGTGCGTATCAACATTTACATTTCAGATTCAATTTGGCGACCGTGACAGCGATTCTACGACGAAAGGTATAAGTCATGTTTTGTTTGGGGAGATGTAACTCAAATAAGATATTATTTGAGTTTCCCAACCAAAATCACATACTAGTATTATTAGATATATTGTAACATGTTTATGAATTGTGTATAGCATTATATTCAATCTTTTAACATGTTTATGCTTTGATTTCAGAATTGTATTCAAGCATGTATGATCAGTATGATATTCAGATATGAATATGATTATACTTTGTTTACATATTGATATTCATTGCATATAAGATAGGAGAGTCTTTGACAGGCATTGTCAAATAGCTAGACGTTTCGGTGTATCTCAGCATAGGAGTAGGCATTACTCTTATTGCCGCCGTTGATACAGCTCAGACCGAAGTCTAGGAATGAGACGTACATTACCCCGATTGGAGGGTAGGTAGTGACGTCTTATTCACACCGGGATCCCTAGAGTTCTAGTCGAGTCGAGTCCAGAGATGGTTTGATTCGCATTGCATTGCATGTGCATATGATGTCATTCATGATAGCATGTTTCATGTTTAATTGATTATATGCATGTATACATGTTTATACTGGGATTTGTTCTCACCGGTTTTCCGGCTGTTGTTATGTCTGTATGTGTGCATAACAACAGGTGGGGCAGGATCTGGGTCACGCAGAGGATGAGAGGTGGACATAGCGTGGTGATCTCGGGCATAGCAGAAGAACTAGTAGTTGTACTTTTGGCATGTACTGTATTTAATTACTAGTTGTCGAATATGGTTTGGAACCAGACATATTTGTATCTTATGTTTGTATATTATGTTGTTGAATAACATAGAGACTTCTTATGTTAGCTTTCATTTGAGTTAATGTAAAAGCAAAAATTTGACCCACTTTTTATATTAATGATCCGTTTTAATCCCAAAGAAAAGAATTAGAGCCCGGGTCCCCACATCCGGGTGGCGCTCGAGCGGTTGAAATGTACCGCTCGGGCGCCGAACATACTGTCCGGGTGATTATCTTGCCCACCACTGGCGCTCGAGCGGTCAAAAACTACCGCTCGGGCGCCAGACTCTCTGCCCAAGGGTGCTCTTATATTGCATTGGCGCTCGGGCGGTAACTTTCTGCCGCTCGAGCGCCGAAGGTTCTGTCCCAATTTCTTGGCTAACAATGCGACGACGCCCGGCTTCGTCATTTGATTTCGTCTAACCTCGATCATGTCACTTAATTAATGTCTGATTAAAATATTAAATCTCCGGCATTACATTTCTCCACCTCTTAGATCTGAGTTCGTCCCCGAACTCACAAACAATCAATTCAGATATATCAGAAAAGATGTATAACAGAGTTTAAATCAAACTCTCATTTCAATGAATCCATTATGAAATCTCTTTCTGGTATCAACCTCAGATTCCACATCTGGAATAAGACTTCAATAAAGTATATTATCATAATACTTCTTAAACTAATTCTGACAAAATCAATATTGTAATAGCCGAGCCCGGTGTACGGTACGATTTAAGTTTCGTTTGTCATTTGGGTTGTGATTAGATGTTAGAGTTGTGTTTTGGGCCATAGTATTATTGGTTATTATTGTTTTGAGTTATTAGATGTTGTTGATTGTTCGTATCAGTGTTTCGGATCGATTTTAGTTGATTGAGTACTGTTCATTGCCGTGGCTTGAGTGAACCCGCGCTCTTAGAGGAGTGCCCCCGCGGTGTACTATTCATCATTTTGGAATTTGAGGGCCGTGGCATCACCGCACCCGCGGCAGTGTAAGCACCGCACCCGCGGTGAGACCGCACCCGCGGTAATTGTAGCACCGCACCCGCGGTCATTGTGCATGGGAATTATTTTGGTTGGCCGAATGCATAGCGCACCCGCGGTGCTTGTGTTGGCGCACCCGCGATGTAAGTATGGGCGAGATATTTAGTTACTTTTTTGGAGTTTTTGGCCATACCTTACCTTATCTTCTTCATCCATTCTCGATTTTCTCTCATCTACCAAGGGTTTTCTCCATTTTCATTTGCTTCCTACCTTTGATTCTTGGAGTTGTTTGGATTTCCGACTTGAGATCGAGGTTCTCCGTGGTATAAGGAAGCTTAGGTAAGTTTTTGGTGCGATTCTATCATGGTTTTTTTGGAGATGAGTTGTTATAGGGTGTTGTTATTGTTGGTTTAATGGAATATTTGACTTGTATTTGTGGATTTAGAGTTGATATTGGTGTTATTTATGGATTATTGTTGTAGGTGGTGTACCAAGAGTTAGTTTGAAGGTGTTCTATTGGTTTGTAAGTGGAATTTCATCCCTTTGCTCACATGATTGATATATGTATTGTGTTTCAAAGGTTTCAAAGTGTTATTGTGGGGACCCGGGCTCTAAATCTTTTTCTTGGGATTAAATGGATTGTTATTCTAAAATGTGGGTCAATTTTTCGCTTTTATATTTAAATCAAAATGTAACTAGACAAGCACAAGTCCTTTATTTAATTTACAACATACAAACATAAAATCTATGTCCTGTTCCGTATGTCCTCAACTAACCAGTAATAAAATACAGTACATAACAAAAGACAACTACTGGTCCGTCTGCTAGGCCCGAGATCTCCACGCTAACACGATCATCTCTGTCTCGACCCAAATCCTGCCCCACCTGTTGTTATGCACACATACAGACATAACAACAGCCGGAAAACCGGTGAGAACACATCCCAGTATAAACATGTGAACATGCATATAAATACTATAAAACATGAAACATGCTGATATGAATGTCATTCATATAAAATCATGAAATGCGAGCCTAATCATGTCTAGATGCGACTCGACTAAAACTCTAGGGATCCCGGTGTGAATAAGACGATCTATCACCTACCCTCCCAATCGGGGTGACGGTACGTCTTATTCCTAGACTTCGGCCTGATCTGTATCCACGTCTACAAAGGGGCGGTGATCTTCCCCTAAGCTGGGATAGAACCGAACATCTAGAAGTCTGCCTGATCTCCAGACTGTCCTATCTTAATGCATGAATACAAAATCTGTAAACAAGCATAATCATCTAATGCAATGTAACATGATCTGTAAACAAAGCATAATAAGAATTGAATACAAGTTCTAATAAACATCTAATGCAATGTAACATGATCTGTAAACAAAGCATAGCGAGATTTGCATACAAGATCTATAAACAATTCTATAATAATAATACCTATATCAAGATATAAACAATAAAACTCGTATGTGGTTTTGGTTGGGAAACTCAAATGTGATCTCATTTGAGTCGTGATTCCCCAAAACAAAACATGTATTATACCTTTCGTCGTAGAATTGCTGTTACAGTCGTGAAGATGAATCTGCAATAGAATGTCTAACACTTTCTAGGAAATGTTTCTTTAACACTTACTAATCAAATGAAATCTCGCGCCTCTATTTATAGACAATGATCGGAAGATCCGATCCACTTCGGACGCTCCGATCTGACACACTTCGGACGCTCCGAACTCACTTCGGACGTTCCGAATCCTGCATGTCTTCCACGTCTCTAGCCAACTGTCTCGGATGATCCGAACTACGATCGGTCGATCCGAACTCTGCATGCCATCCATGTGTCCAGCCACCTGGCTCGGACGCTCCGAACGCCGAACGGACGATCCGAACGCATCGGACGATCCGATCCTGGTTCGGTCCTTCCGGTCTCACCGAAATATAAATAATCCAACATTCTCGATATCGGTCAATCTAATCTCAATAGATATCATTTCTTATTTCTTATGGTTATGTACAATCTTCACAACATATCTATGAATTCGTACATGTCAATCATTGCTCTGGGCATTACATTTCTCCCCCTCTAAGACAGAAGTTCGTCCTCGAACTGAAGTAACCATACAAAGTATCTAAAACAGTTTGATAATCTAAAACTGAATACATACTCATATCATATAAATAACTCGGGGTGTTTCTGCCTCATGTTTTCTTCCGTTTCCCACGTCGCTTCCTCAATGCCATGTCGACTCCACTGAACTTTCACAAGTGGAATGGTCTTCGTTCTGAGCTGTTTGTCCTTTCGATCAAGAATCTGTATCGGTCGTTCTATATAGCTCAAGGTTTGATCAAGTTCAGCTTCGTTCGGTTGAATAACATGAGAAACATCTGGCATATATCTGCGTAACATTGATACATGAAATACGTCATGTATTCCGGATAAAGAAGGAGGAAGAGCAAGTCGATAAGCTCGATCGCCAATCTTTTCAAGAATCTCGTACGGACCAATGTATCGAGGAGATAGCTTCCCACGTTTGCCAAATCGCACAACGCCTCTAAAAGGAGAAATTTTCAAGAATACCCTATCTCCTACCTCAAATACTAACGGTCTACGTCTGATATTGGCGTACTTTGCTTGCCTATCCTGTGCTGTCTTCATTCTTTTCTGAATAACCTTTACCTTCTCAGTCATGTCACGAATCATATCTGGCCCAAGTTCTGGTACTTCTGAAACATCATCCCAATATAGCGGAGATCTGCACCTCTTGCCATACAAAGCTTCAAACGGTGCCATCTCAATGCTCGTCTGATAGCTATTATTGTACGAGAATTCGCAAAGAGGTAGGGAATCTTGCCAACTAATGCCAAAATCTAGCACGACGGCTCTCAACATATCCTCTAATGTCTGGATAGTCCGTTCTGACTGTCCGTCTGTCTGAGGATGGTAAGCAGTGCTAAGGTGTAAGGTCGTACCTAACGCCTGCTGTAAACTGTGCCAGAAGTGTGAAGTGAATCGTGGATCACGATCTGATACGATAGACTTCGGCACTCCATGCAATCTGACTACCTCACGAATATAAATCTCCGCCATCTGATCCTGTCTATACGTCATTCTATAAGGGATGAAACAAGCAGATTTGGTCAATCTGTCAATAATGACCCAAATCGCATCGCAACCTCTGGATGATCGAGGTAACTTCGTCACGAAATCCATGGAAATGTGGTCCCATTTCCATTCTGGAATGGATAAACTCTGAAGTAAACCCCCCGGCTTCTTCCTCTCGGCCTTCACCTGTTGGCAGTTCAAGCATTTAGACACAAATTCGGCAATGTCTGACTTCATTTGTTTCCACCAGAATTGGGTCTTCAAGTCATTGTACATCTTCCTGCCACCAGGATGAATGCTGAACCGACTACAATGTGCCTCTGTCAGAATCTGCTGCCTCAAATCTGCAACATCTGGCACAACTAGACGGTTATTCACGTACAACACATGATCTCGTACCCGATATTCTGATACATGCCCTGATCTGACCATTTGGATTGATCTTTGCACATTCTGATCAGTTTTTTGTGCTTCCTTAATCCTCATAATCAAATTGGGCTCAACTTGGATCGTAAAGAGTCGTAGTGGCTTACTATCTGTATCAAATTCTAATCCAGACATACAGCAATTTTCAACTAACTTGTTAACACCTATCGTCGATAAGGACAATGAACATACCTTACGACTCAAGGCATCTGCTGCTGCATTTGACTTACCTGGATAATATTTGATTTCACAGTCAAAGTCTTTCAGAAGATCTAGCCATCTACGTTGCCTCATATTCAATTCTGATTGAGAAAATAGGTACTTTAAGCTCTTGTGATCGGAAAAGATCTCAAATTTCTCGCCATAGAGATAATGACGCCAAATCTTTAATGCAAACACGATAGCCGCCAATTCAAGATCATGAATGGGGTATCGAACTTCATGTGGCTTCAATTGTCTCGAGGCGTATGCGATCACATGACCTCGCTGCATAAGAACACATCCCAAACCTCTATGAGAAGCATCACAATATACAACAAAATCACCTGTACCTGAAGGTATCGTCAATACTGGAGCACTGGTCAGCCTTTTCTTCAATTCAACAAAGCTAGACTCACACTCCTCTGACCAAACAAATGGTGCATTCTTTTGTGTTAATTGAGTTATTGGTTTTGCAATACTGGAGAAATCTTTGATAAATCTTCTGTAGTATCCGGCTAAGCCCATGAAACTGCGTATTTCTGGTACAGAAGTCGGTCTCGACCAACTAATCACAGCTTCCACTTTACTCGGATCAACAGAAATACCATCTCCAGAAATGATATGTCCTAAGAAGACAACTCTATTCAACCAAAACTCACACTTTGACAATTTAGCATACAGTCGCTCGTTTCTCAACGTCTGCAAAACAATTCTGAGATGCTCTGCATGCTCATTTCTGTTCTTCGAATACACCAAAATGTCATCAATGAAGACAATCACAAATTCATCTAGATATCTCTGAAACACTTGGTTCATCAAGCCCATAAATACCGCAGGAGCATTTGTTAAACCAAAAGGCATGACAATAAATTCGTAATGTCCATACCTGGTTCGAAACGCTGTCTTTGGTATGTCTATATCTCGAACTCTGAGCTGATGATAACCAGAACGTAAATCAATCTTAGAATAGACCGAGGATCCCTGCAACTGATCAAATAGGTCATCGATCCTAGGCAAAGGATATTTATTCTCGATCGTTGCCTTGTTCAACTGCCGGTAATCGATACACAACCGCATCGACCCATCTTTCTTTCGCACGAACAGCACCGGAGCGCCCCAAGGAGATACACTAGGTCTGATATATCCCTTGGCTAGAAGATCTTCTAATTGTGCTTTCAATTCTTTGAGTTCGATGGGTGCCATCCTATATGGAGCTCTCGAAATAGGTACGGTACCTGGCGCAAGTTCAATGCTGAAATCTACCTCACGAACCGGAGGTAATCCTGGGATCTCATCTGGAAAAATATCTGGAAATTCCCGTACTACTGGCAGATCTGCCAATGCCGGGCTCGACTTCTGCATATCTACAGCATAAACAAAGAAACCATCCGCTCCTTTCTGTAACAGTCTGTTCATAGTAAGAGCCGAAATCAAGGGAATCCGAGATCTGGAACCCTTCCCGTAGAATTTCCACTCGTCTGTCATCTCGGGTCTGAATCTGACAATCTTGTGGAAACAATCCACGGTGGCTCTGTACTTCGTTAGCATGTCAATACCGACTATACAATCAAAATCAGCTAGACCCAACACTATACAATCTAGGTCAATCTCATGCCCCTCAAACTGTAGAATGCAATGTCTAACCGTAGTTACAGATATTAATCCACTTCCCAACGGAGAATTAATAGACACAACGTCTAACAAAGACTCAACAGGCAATGAATGCAACAATGCAAATCGTTCTGAGATGAATGTATGCGATGCACCTGTATCTATCAAGATATAAGCAGGATAACCATAAAGGAGACAGTTACCTGCTATAACATCATCTGGTGCATCTTGTGCTTGCTCCTCTGTCAACGCAAACACTTGGGCCTGTTGCCTCGGAGGTTGAGTCACAGTCTGACTACCTCGGCCTCTGGGTGGAGTCGGTGCTGGTGGAGGCTGAAAAGAGTGAACCGACGATGCCTGCCGCTCAAACTGAGGTACTGAACCGGATGCTCTTCCACTCTGGCCTTGCTGTACACCTCTCTGTGGACAGACTTTGGCAAAATGCCCCGGTTGCCTACAAATGTTGCATCGGCCTGTAACTCCTTGGCACTGTTCAGTCGCATGCCTACCTCCACAATTATTGCAATATACACCTGAAGTCCTTGAACTTTGATCAAAACCAGTCTGTCTTGATCCGCTGGAGCTGGATGAACTGCTCCCAGGTCGCTTAAACTGCTTCCCCTTCGCCTTCAACTGTTCTTTGCGTCCACTACCACTACCACTACTTTCGAATCGACGAGGAGGAACTTGGGATGGAGGTAGTGGCGGTCTCGGACTCGGTGCAACATACGGAGCACTCCGTTGTCTAAGCAATCCTGCTTCAGCTCCTTTGGCACGATTCAATGCATCCGAGAAGTTATCGGGTCTCCCAGTATTGACCAACGTAAAGATATCTGGATTCAGGCCATTTATAAACTGATCCGCCATGGCCTCGTCATTTCCTGAAACATGGGGTGCAAAACGAAGCAAAGAAGAGAATTTAGCAACGTACTCCTCAATGTTCAATGGCCCTTGCCTCAGGTTTGCGAATTCAGCGCCTTTATCTTTACGGTAGGATACAGGGAAGAATCGCTGATAAAACTCGGTCTTGAATACCTTCCAAGAAATTTCGGTACCCCGCTGCTCTAAAGCTCTCCTAATGTTCAACCACCAATTCTTTGCTATATCTTGCAATTGATGGCCAATTAGCTTGATCCTCTTCTCATCACTGTACTCCAACGAGTCGAATAGCATCTCAATATCTTCAAGCCAACTTTCGCACTCGATGGCATTCTCGGTACCTTTTAAAGTGGGAGGTCGAAAGGATTGGAATCGCTTCAACAACGTCTCCATAGGGGTCGCCGTAACATCCATAGGATCTCCGGATGTACTCCCCTGCTCTGGCACTGCTGGTCGTAGAGGTACGGCTGCTCTTCTAGGAGGCATATCTAATAATCCAACTGATTAGTAAACAAGATATACAACTGTCTCAGCCATCATCTAGTCAGTTACCTCTGATCTAGAATCGGTTCTGATTCAGTCAATCACATGCTGAAATTAATCAAATACCAAACAACATGTAATAAGAAAGCAATAATCATGCTAGCACATCATCAAGCAAGGAAGAAGACTCGATCTACCCCGCTCATTCTATCCTATTTCAGTCTAACGGAACTATCGGCTCTGATACCACCTGTTGTGGGGACCCGGGCTCTAAATCTTTTTCTTGGGATTAAATGGATTGTTATTCTAAAATGTGGGTCAATTTTTCGCTTTTATATTTAAATCAAAATGTAACTAGACAAGCACAAGTCCTTTATTTAATTTACAACATACAAACATAAAATCTATGTCCTGTTCCGTATGTCCTCAACTAACCAGTAATAAAATACAGTACATAACAAAAGACAACTACTGGTCCGTCTGCTAGGCCCGAGATCTCCACGCTAACACGATCATCTCTGTCTCGACCCAAATCCTGCCCCACCTGTTGTTATGCACACATACAGACATAACAACAGCCGGAAAACCGGTGAGAACACATCCCAGTATAAACATGTGAACATGCATATAAATACTATAAAACATGAAACATGCTGATATGAATGTCATTCATATAAAATCATGAAATGCGAGCCTAATCATGTCTAGATGCGACTCGACTAAAACTCTAGGGATCCCGGTGTGAATAAGACGATCTATCACCTACCCTCCCAATCGGGGTGACGGTACGTCTTATTCCTAGACTTCGGCCTGATCTGTATCCACGTCTACAAAGGGGCGGTGATCTTCCCCTAAGCTGGGATAGAACCGAACATCTAGAAGTCTGCCTGATCTCCAGACTGTCCTATCTTAATGCATGAATACAAAATCTGTAAACAAGCATAATCATCTAATGCAATGTAACATGATCTGTAAACAAAGCATAATAAGAATTGAATACAAGTTCTAATAAACATCTAATGCAATGTAACATGATCTGTAAACAAAGCATAGCGAGATTTGCATACAAGATCTATAAACAATTCTATAATAATAATACCTATATCAAGATATAAACAATAAAACTCGTATGTGGTTTTGGTTGGGAAACTCAAATGTGATCTCATTTGAGTCGTGATTCCCCAAAACAAAACATGTATTATACCTTTCGTCGTAGAATTGCTGTTACAGTCGTGAAGATGAATCTGCAATAGAATGTCTAACACTTTCTAGGAAATGTTTCTTTAACACTTACTAATCAAATGAAATCTCGCGCCTCTATTTATAGACAATGATCGGAAGATCCGATCCACTTCGGACGCTCCGATCTGACAAACTTCGGACGCTCCGAACTCACTTCGGACGTTCCGAATCCTGCATGTCTTCCACGTCTCTAGCCAACTGTCTCGGATGATCCGAACTACGATCGGTCGATCCGAACTCTGCATGCCATCCATGTGTCCAGCCACCTGGCTCGGACGCTCCGAACGCCGAACGGACGATCCGAACGCATCGGACGATCCGATCCTGGTTCGGTCCTTCCGGTCTCACCGAAATATAAATAATCCAACATTCTCGATATCGGTCAATCTAATCTCAATAGATATCATTTCTTATTTCTTATGGTTATGTACAATCTTCACAACATATCTATGAATTCGTACATGTCAATCATTGCTCTGGGCATTACAGTTATTCCCTTCAAATGATTCATTGTTATGTATTGATCCTATTGATTATCTATTGGAGGCATTGATGTCTCAATTATTGTTATAAGGGAATACAAGACAAAAGATATGGTTTCCAAAGTGATTGTTAAATGCTATTGAGAATTTAAATGTTTTATTGGATTGATTGAATCATAGTCAGAGCATTGCATGCAATTAGTTGATCAACGACCATAGGCTTTTATCCCCTCACAGTTATCGATTTATATCGATGGGATATTTGCAACCACAGTCATAGATACTATTGATATCAATCCAACCATAGAAAAGAGAATACCATCGTATTGATATTTATTGCTATGCTATTGCTACAGTTATTGCTACAGTATTTATGTTTCAGAGTCGATGGTATTTATGATTTAAAAGTCATGTTTCACAGAGTATATTATGTATCATTGCTATGTAGAGTTCCACTTGCTGAGTTTTTATACTCATTTCAGTTATTTTCATGTGATGCAGATAAGAGTGACAGACCAGGACAGTGATCGTGGATGGGGGTCATATGCATACACCGTTGGAAGGAAGATTATTTTGTATCATTTTGAGACATGATCATAAGAATGATTATTTTGTATTTTGTATATCATTTGAATTATCATGTATTTAGTTTGTAAACATTTTATGAAATATATTTTGAAACTCCTTCCATATTTTAAAGAAAAATTTATTTGCGCTGCGTATTTTTATTGTTACGGGTCAGAGGTGTCACATTTAGTGGTATCAGAGCGGTGTTCTTCGGACCAATGCATATGACTTCGTCTACTTTCAACTGTCCGGGTATGTTTACTTGCACCTATCCATTGTTATTTATTGATTGGTGTCTTGTGAGCAATTGTAGAGTATGCCTCCTAAGCGTAAGGCGGCAGAGGGTGAGGATAGTTCTTCCTCGAGAGTTGTCGACGAGTTCGGCAAGTTGCTTAAGGAGCAGGCCAAAGTTCATAGCGATCAGATTCAGCAGTTGCTCCGATTGCAAGGAGCAGGACAGGGTCGAGGCCAAGTGAGAGGTCAGGTTGCTCAGGCTGTTGGCACTGATGCCGTCTTTTCTGCTTTTAAGAGAATGGATCCACCGGAATTCGCAGGTAGCACCGATCCTCTAGTTGCTGTCGAGTGGGTCAAGGCGCTTGAAGCTATCTTCGACCATCTCCAGTATGAGGACAAAGACAGGATTAGCTGTGCAGTGTTCTTGTTGGTTAAAGCTGCACGTATCTGGTGGAATGCCACGAAAGTTGGAATTGATGTTGCGACACTGAAGTGGTCAGAGTTCACTGACCTGTTCTACGACAAGTATTTCCCCGACGCACTTCGAGCGAGGAAGGTTACGGAGTTCTTGGAGCTTCGACAGGGGAGTATGGATGTTGGTCAGTATATTCTGAAGTTCGAGGAGGGTTGCCTATTTGCTCCGTATGTTGCTTCGAACGACAAGGATAAAGGCGCTCATTTCATTCGAGGCCTTAGAGCGGAGATTCGACGGGATATCAACATGTCCAAGGCTGTGACTTTCAAGGAGATTGTGTCCAAAGCATTGTTGGCCGAGCAGGATGAGAAGGACATCGCCAGGGAGAGGCAAGAGAGGCATCAAGCTGTTGCTCAGAGAGGCCAGAGTTCTAATCAGAGGGGCAGGGATCGTTTCAAGGGCAAGGGCAAGATGGAGCCGAGTCCTAGACCACCGCCAGTTCCAGTTGATCCCGAGAAGCCACTGTGGCCAAAGTGTGGCAAGCATCATCGCGGAGAGTGCAGATTGGGCACTCATACTTGTTATCGTTGTGGCACGACAGGCCATGTTGCCAGAGATTGTCCAAGAGGAGCTAGCCAAGGGAAGGTGCAGGGTCGTATCTTTGCGATGACCAAGGAAGGTATTAATCATGAATCTTCATTGATCTCTAGTACTATTTTGATTTCAGGCAGAGTAGCTACTACTTTGATTGATACTGGTGCGACTCATTCTTTTATGTCTGAATTATTTTTGAGATCTTTGGGTATAGTTCCTTCTGTTCTTCCCCTCCAGCTTAGTGTTGTTTTGCCTTCAGGGGACGTGCTGTGCCCGACGTCGATTGTGTTTGCGTGCCCTGTTCGTATTGAGGAGCGAGTTGTCTTCGCTGATTTGATCGTTATCCCTATGGTTGCCTTTGATGTTATTCTTGGCATGGATTGGCTTTCGACTTACCGTGCAGTTATAGATTGTGTTGCTAAGAAGGTGACTTTTGCAGATGATGGCCAGGGAGGAGCGCTCGCCAGTGCAGGTACTTCGCTGGTCCTTCCTTTTATTTCTTGTCTTGAGGCTGAGAGATTGCTGTGTAGAGGTTGCGATGGGTTTCTTGCTTCTATTGTGGATGTGGATGGTCTGGTTAAGTTGAAATTAGATGATGTTGATGTTGTGAGGGAGTTTGCTGATGTGTTTGAGGATGATGTTCCGGGTTTGCCGCCGGACAGAGATGTTGAGTTCGTTATCGATCTAGCTCCTGGTACGGTTCCTATCTCTAAGGCTCCGTACCGGATGGCCCCTACTGAGATGAAGGAGTTGAAGGCGCAGTTGCAGGATCTTTTAGACAAGGGTTTTATTCGTCCGAGTTCTTCGCCTTGGGGAGCTCCGGTTCTTTTTGTCAAGAAGAAGGATGGTTCTTTGCGACTGTGTATCGACTACAGGGAGCTCAACAAAGTGACGGTCAAGAACAAGTATCCGTTGCCACGGATTGATGATCTATTTGATCAACTTCATGGTGCCACTGTATTTTCGAAGATTGATCTTCGGTCAGGCTACTATCAGTTGAAGGTTAGGGAGTCCGATATCCCTAAGACGGCTTTCAGGACCAGGTATGGTCATTTTGAGTTTCTCGTGATGTCGTTTGGGTTGACCAATGCCCCTTCAGTCTTTATGGACCTGATGAACCGTGTGTTCAAGCCGTTCTTGGATAGCTTCGTCATGGTCTTTATCGACAATATTCTTATCTATTCCAAGACCAAAGAGTTTCATGCAGAGCATCTCAGAGTTGTTCTCCAGTTGCTGAGAGAGAGGAGACTGTTTGCCAAATTGAAGAAGTGTGAATTTTGGCTGGATCAGATTTCTTTTCTAGGCCATGTCGTTTCGAGGGATGGCATTGCTGTTGATCCGATGAAGATAGAGGCGATTCAGAATTGGCCTATTCCTACTACTGTTTCAGAGGTACGCAGTTTCCTCGGTTTGGCGGGTTACTATCGTCGTTTCATTTCAGATTTCTCCAAGATTGCCCTGCCATTGTCCAATTTGACGAGGAAGACTGTGAGGTTCGAGTGGTCCATTGATTGCCATAGTGCATTCCAGGAGTTGAAGGATAGATTGACGACAGCTCCTGTTCTTTCTTTGCCCAGTGGTTCAGAGGATTTCGTTGTCTATACTGATGCGTCGAAGAGAGGCCTTGGTGCAGTGCTGATGCAGCGAGGTAAGGTCATTGCCTATGCTTCTCGCCAGTTGAAGGATTATGAGAAGAATTATCCGACGCATGATTTGGAGCTAGCAGCTGTGGTTTTCGCCCTGAAGATTTGGAGACACTACTTGTATGGTGAAAAGTGTAAGATCTTCACAGACCACAAGAGCTTGAAGTATCTGTTCTCGCAGAAAGAGCTCAACATGCGACAGAGAAGGTGGTTAGAGCTTGTCAAGGATTATGATGTGACTATCAGCTATCATCCAGGGAAGGCGAATGTTGTGGCTGATGCTTTGAGCCGCAAGTCGAGTGCTTCATTGAGTTATTTGATTCAGAGGCCATTGTTGATGGATTTGCAGAGAGAGGAGATTGATCTGGTGATTCCAGGTACCATTGCTTGTCTTTCAGCATTGGTTATTGGGGCTACTTTGACGGACAGGATCCGTAGAGAGCAGGCGACTGATGTGCAGTCGCTAGAGTTGAGAGCTAGAGCTGAGGAGAGGGGTAACTCAGAGTTTGCGTTGAATGGTGATGGATTGGTGACTTTCAGAAGCCGTATCTGTGTTCCTATTGGCGATGATATTCGGCGAGATGTCTTGACAGAGGCTCATACCGCACCTTATTCGATTCATCCAGGCAGTACGAAGATGTATCAGGATCTTCGTCGACTCTACTGGTGGCCAGGTATGAAGAAAGATGTTGCTTTGTTCATTTCTCAGTGCCTTACTTGTCAGCAGGTGAAGATTGAGCACCAGAGACCTGCTGGGACATTGCTATCTTTGCCGATTCCTCAGTGGAAGTGGGAGCACATTACGATGGATTTCGTGACTGGTCTTCCCAGAGTGCAGAAAGGATTTAATTCTATTTGGGTCATTGTTGACCGGTTGACCAAGTCAGCGCACTTTCTCCCAGTCAAGACGACATACTCCATGAATCAGTATGCCGAGGATTACATTGCAGAGATTGTTAGACTTCACGGTGTCCCTGTGTCGATCGTGTCTGATCGTGATCCCAGGTTTACCTCCGAGTTTTGGAAGAGTCTGCACAGAGCTATGGGATCACGGTTAGCTTTCAGTACAGCTTATCACCCTCAGAGCAACGGTAAGTCAGAGAGAGTCATTCAGATTCTTGAGGATATGCTCAGAGCTTGTACTATTGACTATTCTGGTAGCTGGGATTCTAAATTGCCACTTGTGGAGTTCACGTACAACAATAGCTACCAGGCGTCGATTGGGATGGCACCGTTTGAGGCACTTTATGGCAGGAAGTGCAGATCGCCTTTGTATTGGGATGAGGTTGGTGAGAGGAAGATGTTGGGACCAGAGTTGGTCCAGCAGACGGCCGATGTTGTGGCTGTGATCCGTGAGAGGATGAAGACAGCACAGTCCAGACAGAAGAGTTATGCAGATGTTCGTCGTAGACCTTTGCAGTTCGAGGTTGGCGATCATGTATTTCTGAAGATAGCACCTCTCAAGGGTGTGATGCGATTTGGCAAGAAGGGCAAGTTGAGTCCGAGATTTATTGGCCCTTTTGAGATCTTGGACAGAGTTGGCGACAGAGCCTACAGATTAGCCCTACCGCCCGATCTTGACAGAGTTCATAACGTGTTTCACGTATCGATGCTCAGGAAGTATATTGCGAATCCTTCCCATGTTCTTCGCCACGAGCCATTGGACTTGACGCCGAGTTTGACTTATCAAGAGATTCCGATTCAGATTCTGGATCGCACAGTTAAAGTTTTGAGGAACAAAGAGATCGGCATTGTTAAAGTACTTTGGAGGAACCATTTGATCGAGGAGGCTACGTGGGAACCAGAGGATGAGATGAGAGAGAAGTATCCTGAGTTGTTCGTGCAGTGACGTCAATTTCGTGGACGAAATTCCTCTAAGGAGGGGAGATTGTAATAGCCGAGCCCGGTGTACGGTACGATTTAAGTTTCGTTTGTCATTTGGGTTGTGATTAGATGTTAGAGTTGTGTTTTGGGCCATAGTATTATTGGTTATTATTGTTTTGAGGTATTAGATGTTGTTGATTGTTCGTTTCAGTGTTTCGGATCGATTTTAGTTGATTGAGTACTGTTCATTGCCGTGGCTTGAGTGCACCCGCACTCTTAGAGGAGTGCCCCCGCGGCGTACTATTCATCATTTTGGAATTTGAGGGCCGTGGCATCACCGCACCCGCGGCAGTGTAAGCACCGCACCCGCGGTGAGACCGCACCCGCGGTAATTGTAGCACCGCACCCGCGGTCATTGTGCATGGGAATTATTTTGGTTGGCCGAATGCATAGCGCACCCGCGGTGCTTGTGTTGGCGCACCCGCGGTGTAAGTATGGGCGAGATATTTAGTTACTTTTTGGGAGTTGTTGGCCATACCTTACCTTATCTTCTTCATCCATTCTCGATTTTCTCTCATCTACCAAGGGTTTTCTCCATTTTCATTTGCTTCCTACCTTTGATTCTTGGAGTTGTTTGGATTTCCGACTTGAGATCGAGGTTCTCCGTGGTATAAGGAAGCTTAGGTAAGTTTTTGGTGCGATTCTATCATGGTTTTTGGAGATGAGTTGTTATAGGGTGTTGTTATTGTTGGTTTAATGGAATATTTGACTTGTATTTGTGGATTTAGAGTTGATATTGGTGTTATTTATGGATTATTGTTGTAGGTGGTGTACCAAGAGTTAGTTTGAAGGTGTTCTATTGGTTTGTAAGTGGAATTTCATCCCTTTGCTCACATGATTGATATATGTATTGTGTTTCAAAGGTTTCAAAGTGTTATTCCCTTCAAATGATTCATTGTTATGTATTGATCCTATTGATTATCTATTGGAGGCATTGATGTCTCAATTATTGTTATAAGGGAATACAAGACAAAAGATATGGTTTCCAAAGTGATTGTTAAATGCTATTGAGAATTTAAATGTTTTATTGGATTGATTGAATCATAGTCAGAGCATTGCATGCAATCAGTTGATCAACGACCATAGGCTTTTATCCCCTCACAGTTATCGATTTATATCGATGGGATATTTGCAACCACAGTCATAGATACTATTGATATCAATCCAACCATAGAAAAGAGAATACCATCGTATTGATATTTATTGCTATGCTATTGCTACAGTTATTGCTACAGTATTTATGTTTCAGAGTCGATGGTATTTATGATTTAAAAGTCATGTTTCACAGAGTATATTATGTATCATTGCTATGTAGAGTTCCACTTGCTGAGTTTTTATACTCATTTCAGTTATTTTCATGTGATGCAGATAAGAGTGACAGACCAGGGCAGTGATCGTGGATGGGGGTCATATGCATACACCGTTGGAAGGAAGATTATTTTGTATCATTTTGAGACATGATCATAAGAATGATTATTTTGTATTTTGTATATCATTTGAATGATCATGTATTTAGTTTGTAAACATTTTATGAAATATATTTTGAAACTCCTTCCATATTTTAAAGAAAAATTTATTTCCGCTGCGTATTTTTATAGTTACGGGTCAGAGGTGTCACACTTGCCATGTGGGTTATACAACATCCGTATAAACCACTCCATAGTCTATAATGATCCAATACTGCCAACCATCGTTAAATCTGCTGCTCTAGATCTAGGGCATATTCAATCCTCGACCTCAAATATCCATCATCATCATCCGATGTTGGTTTATGACATATGTTCTTTCTGAACTATCTTCATCTTCCTTCGAATTTCTTCAAAAGAATTAGAAATCTGTAGTATTCGTTGTATACTGTCCTGACTAAAACTATCTCATTACCCATCTGATAAGCTGATAGCTATTGTCATGTCATGATAATAAGTCATATCAATTAGTGCTAACATCCAGCACTAAAGCTGTACAAAAATCTTCCAATCTCTGGACCATACATTCGGACTGTCTGCCAGTTGTAACACAATCTAAGAAGAAACTCATGATATACTCTATCACAAGTACAAAATTAACCAGAAATCACAATCTGATATACTCTATCTCAACATTCTGTTGATTCTGATCATTCCTCTGACATCAATCTGTGTCATCTGGTTCTGTTTGTACGTTATCTGGTACAAACTAATAGATATAGATTGAGCAATCTGTCAATCATAATCATATCATCTTACCATCTGAAGAAAAATGGCGGTAATGTCATTACTAAAGCCATAGAAACGAACTCTCATTTCTATTCAGAAATATACAAATTCTGTAATAATCTTCTGATTTCTATCTTTCTGTCTTTTTCTGTTAGCGATTCAGACTTATCAGTATGATTTCTACCAACATTTCTGTACAAATTCTGTTCTAACTGATTTAACCTGTTTATATCAAAACTGTCTGCTATCCGAATGAAAACTGAATCCATCACTGTGCATGTCTGACACTATCTGTGATATCTGATTCAAACTATTCGGTACCAACCAATTAGTTAATATAAGAAATTAAGGAAGAAATACCTACCTGGTATTCGGCTCTGATTTTCAATATCAATTCTGTTATACAATTCTGAAACATTCTGACACATTCTGATTTCATTTCTGAACTGCTGTAACTCTCGAAATTAATTCTGATACAATTGAACTGTATATAATCTCAACGGTTCATAACAATCTGTATCACAAACAGATTCAGAACAACAGTAATATCAATTCAGAGACAAAATATCAATATCCTATACAGATCTAGTGAGTTCGATGAACTCATAAAATAAGGATTTCTAAGAAATATCTTCATGTCATTCTGATCAACTGGTATATCTCATCTGCAAATAAAATATGCTCCCTAAACAATATAAGAGGTCTCAAATACTGATTTAGAAAAATACAATACTCAGCAGATATAAAGCAACAGTCGAAAAAAAATAATCTGCCAATCAGATAAAATACATTTCTGCCATTTCTGACATTCCTGATCTTTCTGTCTTAACTGTCTAAATCAATCAATCTTCAGATACTGTATATTCTGAATAACCACTGTATCAATAACTGCATACCGGATTCATACCTGATCCATTTCTGTATACAATAATCACTGTTCTCTGAATATTTAACACAGTCTTTAAATATTCAACATAATCAATCAAATGCTGCAATATATCCATACATCATAGATATACCAAGCATAGAATCATTAGAACATCTCTGAATATACTGACACATGCCAAAGAGTATCACGAAATCAGATGTACTCCTGATCGGTACTCTTCTACTGATCTTTCAATTCTTTTAATTCATTCTGTATCATTCTGTACTAAATCTAACATAAAATCAATGTCTGATTTTAATTCAAATCTGAAATCTATCTTTCTGATGTAAAGCAAATCTAAAATCTTATCTAGGCAAACATCTGCCAACTCGTACATCACTGGCAAATCTGTCAATGTTAGGCTCGATTTCAGTAGATCTACAGAATACATAAGGATACCATCTGTTCCTTTCTGTATCAATCGAGTCATAGACAATACAGGTATCAAAGGAATTCTAAATCTAGAATCCTTACTGTGAAATCTCTATTCTTCAGCCATATCTGGTCTGAATCTTATACTTTCATAACTGGAATCTATAATAGTTCTGTACTTGTTCATCATATATATATCAATAATGCGTTCAAATCAGAAACATAAGTACATCATAATCTATTTCTATTTCATTCTCATCTTACTGTAGTATACAATATTCTACAGAAATCTCTGATATCAACATTTCCTCAACAAGCAAGGACATCAATACTACAGTACATACAACCCCAACAGATACAGCATATCTCCATGCAACTCAGTCAAAGATATTCTTAAAAAATGCATTAGTATATATCAATACATATGCAATAGAATCATAAAGAATAGTACCTGTTATGAATTCTATATCTGTGTTTTCAATTAAACTATGTTCCCTAAGATCTTCGGAACCGTCTCTGGGGACAAACTTTAGCAAAATGCCCCAGCTGTTTACAGATATTGCATCTACCAAGCACTCCTTGGCATTGCTATGAGGAATGTCTCCCTCCGCAAGTCCTACAATAGACATCAGTATGACTTGGACTGGAACCACTTGAGCTAGAGGAACCACTTCCCAACTTTTTTAATGGCTTCTTTCGAGCTTTCAGCAAATCTTGCTTTCCACTTGTACTGCCACGCTCAATTAGAAGAGGGGATTGCTTTCTTTGAGGTGGCTTCACACACAACCTTGTCAATTGTCTAATCAGACTCGCCTCTGCTCTCTTCGCTCTACTCAGGATGTCAGCAAAATGGTAAGGTCGCTGCAAATTCATAAATGCAACTACCTCCGAATTCAATCCTCTGATGAACTGATTCACTACAGCTTCATCATTTCCAGCTATCTGAGGAGCAAAATGCAGTAGAGTAGAGAATTTAGCAGCATATTAGTCAATATTCAGCTGCCCTTGGCTCAAATTCTCAAACTCTAATTTCTTATCCTCTCGGTACGAAACTGGGAAAAATCTTCGATAGAATTCAGTTCTGAATATTTCCCACGAAATCACTGTACCTCTCTGTGCCCACATTCTTCTACTGGTAATCCACCAACTCCTGGCGGCTTCTCGTAACTGGTAATGCACCATTTTAACCCTCTGTTCATCTGTACAATCAAGTAAATCAAACAAGATTTCTATATCATCAAACCAGTTCTGACAATCTTCAGATGTCTGGGTACCACTCAGAATCGGCGGCTGTAATAATTCAAATTCTTTCATCTTTTCTTCTAGTTGAGCTTCTGATGCATCTAGCTGTTCAGACGAAGTACTACCCCTTTCTGGAAATATCCGAGGCGGTATATCTGAATGTCAAACAATCAATATACAGTCTGTATAATCTGTCTCAGCCTTCCTCTGATCATATACCTCTGATTGAGACTCGGTTCTGATCCAGGCTTAGTAATTACATGCTGTAATCAACTCAGATAACCAACAACATGTAATAGGGAAAGCAATAAATCATGCTAGCACACCCAATGTAAGTCAACATTGAAATAATTCTCATGCTAGCAATCACATGCAAGGAAAGAAAATTCAATCTACCCCGCTCATTCTCTTCTATCTCAGTCTAAAGGAACTATCAACTCTGACTATCTCAATCTAAAGGATCTATCGCTCTGATACCACCTGTTGTGGGGACCCGGACGCTAATCTTTCTTATTAATCATCTTTGGGATTTAATTATCAGTTCTGATAAACAGGGTCTAAAATTTTTTTTTTTAAAATACAAGTGCGGAAGGTAATGGCATCTACATATTATACATATCTGTATAAAACTACATTTCAGTGTAAAAGTACAATACTGTACAACCTAAATCTAAGGTTCAAATACTAATTTAGAGTATTAAAATCAAATCTACAGTAAGTCCAGAATCACCACGCTAAATTCGTCTTCTCGACCCCGATCCTGCCCCACCTGTTGTCATGCACACATACAAAACAAGACAACAGCCGGATAACTCCGGTGAGAATAAATCCCAGTATAAAACATGGTAAGAATGTATATAAACAATCTAAATCATAAAACATGCTGTCATGAATATATTTAAAGTAATAGATTTCATAATCTATGAAATCTACTAAAATAAGCATGCAACTCAATACAGATACACATGCAATTTAAATCAAATCATAAACACATGCTATCATGACTGAAAGCAATAATAATGGGTTTCATAGTCTATGAAACCACATCCATAAACGCATGCAGTTCAAGTCAAATCATGTCCAGACTCGACTCCACTATAACTCTAGGGATCCCGGTGTGAATAAGACGTCACTGGCTGTCACCTACCCAACCTGTCAGGGCCCGTGCTCTAATTAATATTTAATTACCAAACAACAAGGATTAAATGGTGTAAACAGCGAAAACGAGTTTAAAAACGTTCATTTGGGCCTACAGAAATTTCGGCATGACCTCCCCGTAAGTAGGACATCCCAAAAATTTCAAAACACAACAACAGTAATATACGCTCGAAAATAACGTCAAGTTCACACCCAACCAAACAAATATCCTACAGCCGCACTGGCCAGGACTAGACACAACAAACCACAAATAAAATCTAAACCACATAAAGACATCACCATACAGCTACACAGGGCATCTCCCTGGCAAATGTATCAAACCAGTATAATATATAAATATCTGGGAACTCTGACACAAACCGACTGACTACTGGGTTCCACTCGCTGACGCTCCACCAGACGCGTCAAAACCCCTGGAGTGACCTGTTATGGCATCAAAAACAACCACAACATCAAAAGAAAACAGGGGTCGGACCCCAGTACGACAAACCAGTAAAATCATGACGTAAATAAAAGACATGTAATAATATCAAGTAAATGCAATGCTATGTGATGCATGAATGGTAACAACGGAATAATGGATACCAAATGGAGTCCAAACGAATAGCATCATCAACAGTAACAGTGGCCACCCGTGCCAGGAATGCAGCATCAAATCGCCGCTCGTCCATGCACGTAGCATCGGGAATGCGAGTAGCTAAGTCGCTCGTCCCTAGCTGTCATCTGGGAATGTGGCTAATCCTAACCCACTCGTCCCTCTGATTACTCAATATATCTCAACAGGATCAACATAAATAGTCGTCAAAGGAGTCAAGGCTCAATATGTTATGCCAATACAATTTATGCATGAATGCAATAGAATAAACATTCAATGCACATAATAGCAATTAACATTCACCAAATATTCTTACACGCCAATATAACCGTCATAATAATATAGGTTTGAGCGTACCTCAAATTACAACTTACAATACCACGGTAAATTCTTAAAGGCTATCGAATGAAACTCGTCCAACGATACAACCTACAATATAAATTCGCTATACACTTCAATACAATGCATACCAAACGACTAAACCAAAATAAATCGTCTCGGTTAAAATTCGAAATCCGGGCAGCCTATATAACTCGATCAAAAATCTGGATTCCAAACTTAATACCTCAAGAAACGAAGCTAAAACACAACGTTAATCTCGCGAAGATGGTTCGCCGGAAATGTCGCCGGAAACACTGTTCACGCAGGAAACCTAGCTGGAATTTAGGGAAAAAGCTCAATTCTTCACTTTTATAAACTAATACACCAAGAACAACAAAAATTCGAAGCCAAAAGCTTACCTAAAACCGATCGAAGCTCACGCGTCTAGCTGCCAGAAATCAAGCCGATCGAACACGTAACCTTCCGATACATGGCAAGGAAGAAGCTAATAGGTTGAGGGAAGAAAAGTGCTAACCTACTGCACAAAATTTCTGACCGAAGGGAACGATGCACGCTTGCTGCAGAAGAGGAGGAAAAACGACGGGCAAAGCTGGGGAAGAGCCTTCTGGATTTTGAGCGATCTGATTTTCTCTAACAAATGGGTTGGATATATATATTTAAATGAAATGGGCTGGGCCATTTTAGTTATTGGGCCTCACATTCTCCCCCACTAATAAAAGATTTCGTCCTCGAAATCTAACAAATACAACACTGATATCCACAACATCACGACGGATAATACATAGGAAATTCAGAATACATCGCGTAATTCATTACATTCTCAAACAAATGAGGCCATTCTTGTCGCATCTTTGCCTCTAATTCCCATGTAGATTCTTCTCTTCCATGCCTACTCCATTGTACCAGAACCAATGGAATCGTCTTGCTTCTGAGTTGTCTTTCCTTGCGGTCCAAAATCTGCACTGGATGTTCAACATAGCTAAGGGAACTGTCTAACTCCACATCCTCGACATTCAAGATATGAGACGGATCTGGCTCATACTTCCGCAACATAGATACATGAAACACATTATGTATCAAAGACAAACTCTGCGGCAAATCCAAACGATAAGCCAATGTGCCAATCCTCTCAATAATCATATACGGACCAATATAACGCGGAGCTAACTTCCCTTTATGTCCAAATCTCATAGTACCCCGGAATGGTGATACTTTCAAGAAAACATAATCGCCCACTTGGAATTCTAAAGGTCTACGCCTTTTATTAGCATAACTGGCTTGACGATCCTGGGCTGCTTTCATCCTTTTCCTGATCAATTCAACTTTATCTTTCATTTCTTGAATAAATTCTGGTTTTGACATATGTCTTTCTCCTACATCTTCCCAACATATCGGCGATCTGCACTTTCTTCCATACAAAGCTTCAAATGGTGCCATACCGATTGTTGCCTGAAAACTATTATTGTAAGAGAATTCAACCAAAGACAGTGATTCTTGCCAACCACCTTTGAAATCCATCACTGCTGCTCGTAACATATCCTCTAGAGTCTGGATGGTTCTTTCTGACTGACCATCCGTCTGTGGATGATAGGCAGTGCTCATAGCCAACTTTGAACCCAAAGCTGATTGCAGACTTCCCCAAAACTTCGAAGCAAATCTTGGATCACGATCAGATACTATGGTTACTGGCACACCATGCAATCTCACTATATGATCAATGTACAGTTTCCCATTTTCATATAAGTACAAGTACGATCATACGGAATAAAATGAGCTGATTTAGACAATCTATCAACAATTACCCAAATCGCATCACAACCCCGGTTATAACGAGGCAAATGAGTCACAAAATCCATAGCAATGTGCTCCCAGTTCCACTGTGGCACTTCAAGACTATGTAACATTCCACCAGGTCTCATTCTCTCGGCTTTAACTTGTTGACACGTTAAACATTTAGCCACAAAATGAGAGATATCTTTCTTCATACCTTCCCACCAATAATGAGCTCTCAAGGTATGATACATCTTTCGAATTCCTGGGTGAATACTGTGTCGACTACAATGTGCTTCCTTTAGTATGGCTTCTTTCAGATCTATCAAATTTGGAACCAAAAGTCTACCATTAAAACGCGGACTACCATCTGAGGCAACACTAAACTTTTCTGTCTGACCTGTTCGAGACAATTCTTTCAATCTATGAATATGCGGATCGGTCTTCTGTGCTGCTTTGATCCTGGACAAAATCTGTGGCTCGACTTGAATAGATGACACTATAAAGTAATCTCCACTGATTTGATAAGTCCATCCTGAAGTTCCCAAGTGCTCGTGAACTTTAGAGATAGTCAAAGATGTCAGCATAGCATTCTGAACTTTCCGGCTGAGAGCATCTGCAACAAGATTCAATCAACCTGGTTGATACTGAATCTCACAATCAAAGTCTTTAAGCAATTCCATCCATCGACGCTGTCTCATGTTCAAGTCAGGCTGCGAGAAAAGATATTTAAGACTCTTGTGATCCGAATAAATCACAAACTGCTCACCGTACAAATAATGACGCCATAACTTCAATGCAAAAACAATGGCAGCCAACTCTAAGTCATGCACTGGATATCGGGTCTCATGCGGCTTCAACTGACGAGAAGCATATGCAATCACTCGTCCATTTTGCATTAGAACACAACCAAGTCCATTTAGAGATGCATCTGAACAAACAACATATCCACCTGAGCCTGATGGCAAAGCTAGCACTGGAGCTGTTGTCAACTTTTCCTTCAAAGTCTGAAAACTCGACTCACATTCATCAGTCCACACAAAACGTCGATCTTTTTGCGTTAATTGAGTCATAGGCCTTGCTATAATAGAAAATCCTTCAATGAAAAGCCTATAATATCCTGCCAATCCCAAGAAACTGCGAATATCGGAAATATTCGTCGGTGTTGGCCAATTGATAACAGCTTCCACTTTACTAGGATCCACTGATACTCCTTGAGCTGATGTAACATGACCCAGAAATACTACTCTGTCCAGCCAGAATTAACATTTAGAAAATTTT
Source organism: Primulina eburnea (assembly GCF_022965805.1). NCBI lineage: Eukaryota > Viridiplantae > Streptophyta > Magnoliopsida > Lamiales > Gesneriaceae > Primulina > Primulina eburnea. The sequence goes on along the minus strand of NC_133118.1, from coordinate 12,832,746 downwards.
GCATACAATTGCGCTGCTCTGAGTGTCTGGAGGACTAACCTTAAATGTTCTCGATGCTCCTTCCTTTTCTTCGAATAAATCAGAATGTCATCTATGAAGACAATAACAAATCTGTCTATAAATTCTCGAAAAACACGATTCATCAAATCCATAAAAACTGCAGGAGCATTAGTCAATCCAAAAGGCATAACTAGAAATTCATAATGCCCATAACGCGTTCGAAATGCTGTCATCGGCACATCTTCCTCTCGAACTCGGAGCTGATGGTAGCCAGAATGAAGATCAATCTTTGAATAAACTGACGTACCTTGCAACTGATCAAACAAATCATCGATACGCGGCAGAGGATATTTATTCTTCACAGTAGCTTTGTTCAACTGCCTGTAATCAATGCACATTCTCAACGTTCCGTCTTTCTTCTTGACAAACAATACTGGAGCTCCCCAAGGTGACATGCTTGGTCTAATATAGCCTTTTTCCAGTAAGTCCTGTAATTGCTCTTTGAGTTCTTTCAACTCCGCTGGAGCCAAACGGTATGGTGCTCTAGAAATAGGATTTGTCCCGGACACCAACTCAATGCTAAAATCAATTTCCCTCTGGGGTGGAAATCCAGGAATTTCATCGAGAAATACATCAGGGAATTCCTTGACAACAGGAATATCTGAAACTTCTAATCTTTCTCTCTGAGTTGCGTCGACTGCATAGATCATGAATCCTTCATTTCCTGTTGACAAAAGTCTGAACATTTCCATTGCTGACACTAATGGAATACGTGATTGAGAATCACTACCGTAAAAATTCCATTTACTGCCATAATACGGTCTGAATCTGACAACTCCATGGAAACAATCAACGGTAGCTCGATAATTAGACAGAGTATCCATTCCCAAAATACAGTCGAAGTCAGACATATCTAGCTTGATGAGATTTGTTATCATAATATTATCATCGAATCTAATCACACAATTCAGAATTATCTCATGGGACATCAAACATACACCGGCAGGAGTAGAAACTGACACAGTATCTATCAACGGAGTAGTAGCAATCTCATGCTCATCAACAAATACAACAGATACAAATGAATGTGATGCTCCTGTGTCTATCAATATGCGCGAAGGATGATTAAAAATAAGGCAGATACCTGCAATAACTCGCCCGGTGCATCTTGAACTTGATCCTGGGTTAAGGCATGAACTCGAGCCTGCTGTGGCCCTGGGAAACGTTGCTGAACCGGAACTCTAGGCTGAGGATAGCTAGACTGCTGAACAGACTGAGTAGGAACAAAAGGCCTAGTTGCTTGTCCTTTAAAACCTTGACCAAACTGAGGTTGCTGAAATTGTTGTCTTGGTGCATTCGGACATACTCTAGCATAATGTCCAACTTGCCCAAAAATATTACAAGATCCCTGAACTCCCGTACACTGAGTACTGAAATGCTTACCACCACAACGATCACAAAATACTCCACCTGGGGACCCAACTGAGCTTCCACGCTGACTGCCGGAACTAGAAGAACTGCTACGAGTCTCTTTCTTGAATTGTTTTCCTTTGGTCTTAAAGCTTTGCTGCTTTGGTTGCTGATAAGGCTGCGAAGGCTGATACGGCAATAAAGATGGGTATAGTGGTGCACCAACTGGCATCGGCACGTCGCCTCCGAAACTCTGAGGAAAACCTGGATGAACTGACTGTGGTTCTGCCAAAAGTAGACTCGCTTCCACATTCTTTGCTTTCTCAACGGCATCGGCATAATTAATAGGTGCTCCAGCTACTACCAAAGTGCAAATGGTTCGATTCAATCCTTGCATAAAATGCGATAGCTTGTTCCGATCGCTGCTAGCAACATGAGGAACATAGGAAAGAAGCGCTGAGAATTGAGAGGCATACTCCACAACAGTCATATTTCCCTGAGTCAATCTATTAAACTCAGCTTCCTTGGCCGAATAATAAGAAGGCGGTGAATACTCTCGAGCAAACTGAGCACAAAACACATCCCAAGTAACTCTTTCACCTGATTCCTTCAAAGCATCCTCAGTAGTTTCCCACCACAACTGGGCTCGATCCTTTAATTGACAAATGGCCAACTTAAGCTGCAAATCGGGGGTGTACTCCAACATATTGAACAAACGCTTCATACTCTTTAGCCACGCTATAGCTTTCTCGCCATCTTCATTCCCGAAGAATCGAGGAGGACGCATATTCTGAAATCGAGATATCACAAGTTCCATTTCACCCATTCCTCTCGTTAATTGATCCACTTCACGATCAACATTCACATTTTGTGCTTCACCCCGAGGACGACGACCTCGTCTTCCCCAGTCAGTCTCGTTCAGTCCTCTAACGTTAGGAGCTTCAGACTCCTGAACAACTTCCTTTCCTTTTCTACTCTTCCGCCCAGGTGCCATCTACAAGACACAGGTATTTAATCCACAGCCAGAAACAAAATAATCGGTTGAGTATAAAAGCATAAACTTAAACAAATACACTCTAGTCATGCTGATACAATTAATTCAAAACATAGAAACAATTAAGAGCAAATAATCAAACACATGCACAATCATTTTATTTGTGTCTAAACTCGAGTGTCCTAGACTCTAATTCGAGCGTATCCCAGTTACGCTCTGATACCAAACTGTCAGGGCCCGTGCTCTAATTAATATTTAATTACCAAACAACAAGGATTAAATGGTGTAAACAGCGAAAACGAGTTTAAAAACGTTCATTTGGGCCTACAGAAATTTCGGCATGACCTCCCCGTAAGTAGGACATCCCAAAAATTTCAAAACACAACAACAGTAATATACGCTCGAAAATAACGTCAAGTTCACACCCAACCAAACAAATATCCTACAGCCGCACTGGCCAGGACTAGACAAAACAAACCACAAATAAAATCTAAACCACATAAAGACATCACCATACAGCTACACAGGGCATCTTCCTGGCAAATGTATCAAACCGGTATAATATATAAATATCTGGGAACTCTGACACAAACCGACTGACTACTGGGTTCCACTCGCTGACGCTACACCAGACGCGTCAAAACCCCTGGAGTGACCTGTTATGGCATCAAAAACAACCACAACATCAAAAGAAAACAGGGGTCGGACCCCAGTACGACAAACCAGTAAAATCATGACATAAATAAAAGACATGTAATAATATCAAGTAAATGCAATGCTATGTGATGCATCATGAATGGTAACAACGGAATAATGGATACCAAATGGAGTCCAAACGAATAGCATCATCAACAGTAACAGTGGCCACCCGTGCCAGGAATGCAGCATCAAATCGCCGCTCGTCCATGCACGTAGCATCGGAAATGCGAGTAGCTAAGTCGCTCGTCCCTAGCTGTCATCTGGGAATGTGGCTAATCCTAACCCACTCGTCCCTCTGATGACTCAATATATCTCAACAAGATCAACATAAATAGCCGTCAAAGGAGTCAAGGCTCAATATGTTATGCCAATACAATTTATGCATGAATGCAACAGAATAAACATTCAATGCACATAATAGCAATTAACATTCACCAAATATTCTTACACGCCAATATAACCGTCATAATAATATAGGTTTGAGCGTACCTCAAATTACAACTTACAATACCACGGTAAATTCTTAAAGGCTATCGAATGAAACTCGTCCAACGATACAACCTACAATATAAATTCTCTATACACTTCAATACAATGCATACCAAACGACTAAACCAAAATAAATCGTCTCGGTTAAAATTCGAAATCCGGGCAGCCTATATAACTCGATCAAAAATCTGGATTCCAAACTTAATACCTCAAGAAACGAAGCTAAAACACAACGGTAATCTCGCGAAGATGGTTCGCCGGAAATGTCGCCGGAAACACTGTTCACGCCGGAAACCTAGCTGGAATTTAGGGAAAAAGCTCAATTCTTCACTTTTATAAACTAATACACCAAGAACAACCAAAATTCGAAGACAAAAGCTTACCTAAAACCGATCGAAGCTCACGCGTCTAGCTGCCAGAAATCAAGCCGATCGATCTCGTAACCTTCCGATACAAGGCAAGGAAGAAGCTAATAGGTTGAGGGAAGAAAAGTGCTAACCTACTGCACAAAATTTCTGACCGAAGGGAACGATGCACGCTTGCTGCAGAAGAGGAGGAAAAACGACGGGCAAAGCTGGGGAAGAGCCTTATGGATTTTGAGCGATCTGATTTTCTCTAACAAATGGGTTGGATATATATATTTAAATGAAATGGGCTGGGCCATTTTAGTTATTGGGCCTCACACAACCACTCGGGGCGACTGTACGTCTTACTCCTAGACTTCGGTCCGAGCTGTATCGACGGCTGGCAATAGGAGTAATGGCTACTCCTAAGTTGAGATACACCGAACGTCTAGAAGTCTGACAATGGCTGTCAAGACTTTCCTATCTTAACTGCAATGAATAACAATCTGTAAACAAAGCATAATCATATTCATAACTGAATATCACAATTATCTTACATGCTTGAATACAATTTTATAATCAAAGCATAATCAGGTAACAATATAAACAATAATCTAGTATGTGATTTTATCGGGAAACTCAAATTAATCTAATTTGAGTTATGCTTCCCGAATATCACATGAATTATACCTTTGTCGTCCCTGTCTGACGAAGACGATCACCTGTATTCCACTCTGTTCATATCCAATCTGAAATGACAATATCGAATGCGCTGTATCAGTGAATAACTCAATATACAACCTGTTCTGATCAATACTCAATTCAGTATACAATCTGATCAATGTCTGAACAAGATACAATCTGATTCATATCAATAATATCACAATCTAATCGAAATCATATCTGAATCTGATTAATCTAAATCAACTGATGATTCGACGACATACTCATACAATCTGAATAACCCCGTCAATCTGAACATCCCAATTATAATCCCAGAACTCATAATCTGAATATCGGTATATTCACAATCAGTAATACACAATTCTGATATCAAAATCTCAGTCAATATCTTTCGAAAATCATAACAATTACAGAAACAATCTGTTCTTTAATCTGACTTCAATTCTATAATGTTTACAGTAGCAGAAACACTATATCTGAATCATATTCAATTCTGACGATATCATAAATTCAAACCATGTCTAAACGTAACAAAACTTACGTCCAAATGTAGCCTGTGTTGCCAGGAACACAGTACTGAAGTCGGATTTAAAAACAGACGGACGGATTTCTCACAAGATTCAATTTATACCGGCGTTTCCCTTCGTTTCCATTTTCTTTCTTCCTTCTGAAGAAAGAACCGTAGGTATATATATATATATATATATATATATATATATATATATATATATATATATACTTACCGTGCATGTTTACTAAACGTGGCACATTTCATGATTTCCGGGTGGCGCTCGAGCGGTTGAAATGTACCGCTCGGGCGCCGAACATACTGTCCGGGTGATTATCTTGCCCACCACTGGCGCTCGAGCGGTCAAAAACTACCGCTCGGGCGCCAGACTCACTGCCCAAGGGTGCTCTTATATTGCATTGGCGCTCGGGCGGTAACTTTCTGCCGCTCGAGCGCCGAAGGTTCTGTCCCAATTTCTTGGCTAACAATGCGATGACGCCCGGCTTCGTCATTTGATTTCGTCTAACCTCGATCATGTCACTTAATTAATGTCTGATTAAAATATTAAATCTCGGGCATTACACAATAGAACTTTGGGAACACTTTTGCGTGCTATTCTTAAAAAGAACTTGGACTGACATTTCTATGGACTTTATTTTGTGGTTGCCTAGGACTAAGAAGGGGAGAGATTCTATTTATGTATTACTTTATGGGCTAAACTTTGCACAATAAAGTTGTAATCTACTACTTGTCATCTTCAAACGGATGGACAAACTGAAGTTGTCAATAGAACTTTGGGAACACTTTTGCGTGCTATTCTTAAAAAGAACTTGGACTGACATTTATATAGACTTTATTTTGGGGTATCCTAGGACTAAGAAGGGGAGGGATTCTTTTTTTGGAATACTTTATGGGCTAAACTTTGCACAATAAAGTTGTAATCTACTACGTGTCATCCTCAAACGGATAGACAAACTGAAGTTGTAATGTAATGCCCAGAACACTGAGTGATCATTCTGAATTGATAGATATGCTATGAGCAATGTGCATAGAGATAAGAAATAGGAGATGAAGAAGTTTGGCTTAAAATGTAGAATTATGCCATTGTAATTCGAAGTCACACCGCACCCGCGGTGCTTGTAGACACCGCACCCGCGGTGCGTGGACAGAAAGGTGGTGAAATTGTGCGAACAGACACCGCGCCCGCGGTATTTACATGACCGCACCCGCGGTCATCACTTGTGAAAAATAAAAAGTCCTGCCGAGAGCTCAGCGCACCCGCGCTCCTTACATTACCGCACCCACGGTGATACCTCCGAGAAATCCACTCTCATTCTCAACGTGACATGTGGCCTAGTATATATATATTTGCATGAGTCATCTTCTTCTTCATTTCCCAGTGGGCAGAACCGAGAACTTCTAAAGGTTTTCAAGCTTCAAAGTTAGATATCTCACGATTTAGCCATCCGAATTTAGTTTCGATTTCGGTTTTGAACTCCTTGTATCAAGGGCTTTAAAAGGGTATATGTTTTGTTAGTTACGGAAGGATTGATTGATATTTGCCTAGATAAGATTTCAGATGTGTTTGATATCAGAAAGGTAGATTTCAGAATTGAATCGATACCAGATAATGGTTATATACTAAAATTCAGTACAGAATGATATTGAAGACTAATAGAAGGGTACAGATTGCTAACTCTTAGATTCAGGGACATTCTGATGATTTTATGCTTGTTATATCTATGATATTTGATATATTAACAGCATCTGATTGATTAAATGGAATATTTGACGATTTTGTTGAATATTCAAAGAACGATGATTATTGTATACAGAAATTATTCAGATAATAATTCCGCTTGAAACAGATTGTATTCAGAGTAGGTAATATCTGAAGTTAGTATACAGATTGATTTTGATGCATTTGAGATGGTGATCAGTGACAGAGCAAGAAATCGATGTCAGAATGATCAGAAATTTCAGAAAAGTCAGAAATATCAGAACTTTATATTGTCTGATTGGGCAGGTTATCTTATTCGACTGTTGCTTTATATCTGCTTGCATATTAATATTGTTCTAAATCAGTATTTGAGACATCTTATATTGTTTTGGAGAGCATATTTTATTTGCAGATAAGATATAACAGTTGATCAGAATGACATGAAGATATTGACCAGAAATTGTTGTTTTATGAGTTCCCTGAACTCACTAGGTCGGTATAGGTTACTGATATTGGTATCTGATGGGATATTACTGTTGTTTTGAATCCGTTTGTGATACAGATTATTATGAACCGTTGAGATTATATACAGTTCAGTTGTATCAGAATTAGTTTCAAGAGTTACAGCAGTTCAGAAATAAAATCAGCATATGTCAAAATATTTCAGAATTGTATAACAGAATTGACATTGAGAATCAGAGCCGAATACCAGGTAGGTATTTCTTCTTTACTTTATATTATTAACTGATTGTTTGTGCCGAATAGTTTGAATCAGATATCACAGGTAGTGTCAGATATGCACAGTGATGGATTCAGTTTTCATTCGGATAACAAACAGTTTTGATATAGACAGATTAAATCACTTGTGACAGAATTTGTACCGAAATGTTGGCAGAAATTGTACTGATATGTCTGAATTGCTAACAGAAGAAAACAGAAAGATCGAGATCAGAAGATTATTACAGAATATGTATATTTCTGAATAGAAATGGGAGTACATTTCTATGGCTTTCGTAATGAAATTACCGCCATTTTCTCCAGATTGAAATATGATATGATTGTGATTGACAGATTGTTCAATCTATATCTATCGGTTTGTACCAGATAACGTACAAACAGAACCAGATGACACAGATTGATGTCAGAGGAATGATCAGAATCAACAGAATGTTGAGATAGAATATATCAGATTGTGGTTTTGATTGACTTTGTACTTGTGACAGAGTATATCAAGAACTCTCTCTTAGATTGTTCACAGATTGATAGACAGTCAGAATGTATTATCCAGACATTAGAAGATTTTGGTACAGTTTTAGTGCTGGATGTTAGCACTAGTGGTTATGACTTATTGTCATTGTATGAATTGCTATATGACAATAGCTATTAAAATAGTTCAGAATGGAAGATTTAAGAAACCAACGTCGGATGATGACGATTGGTATTTGAAGTTGAAGACTATATATGTCCTTGTTTGAGGTAAACAGATTTGTTAACAGCTGATGATACTGATATGTGATAAGCTATAGATTGGTTTATATGGATGTTGTATAGCCAGTATGATGAGATTGATTTTGTCAGAACTAGTTTAAGGGGTATTATGGCATTATACTTCGTGAATTCTTATTCCAGATTGGAATCAGATATTTGAGTTTTGGTTTAAACTCTGTACGCAATTCTCCTGATATATCTGAATTGATTGTTGTGAGTTCGAGGACGAACTCAGATCTAAGAGGGGGAGAAATGTAATGCCCGAGATTTAATCATTTTAATCAGACGTTGATTAATTGACGTAATGGAAGTCATAGGAACTCAAATGACTAAGCCGGGCGTTGGTTTATGTTAAGCCAAGATGTTGAACCGAACATCTCAAGATGTTAGGCCGAACATCTCGCGCCCGAGCGGCAGAAAAGCACCGCCCGAGCGCGCATGTATAATTTGTGAGGGCCGAAAGTTCTTCGCCCTAGCGAGCAACTTTTGACCGTCCGAGCGACAGGAGATGTTCAGCCGAGGATCTCGACCGAAACTGCCTCGCCCTAGCGGTAAGTTTTGACCGCCCTAGCGAGCGACGTGTAAAATGAAGAATGAGCCACTTGCTTTTATGCATGTTACGAGTGTATATATATATATATATATACATGCAAAGCAACATTCAGAAAAGAAGGAAACGGAAATTCAGAGGAAACTTTGGTTCTTTGATTTTAGAATTCGATTCGTGAGAAATCCGTCCGTTAGATTTTAAATCCGACTTCGGTACCGTGCTCCTAGCAACGCAGGTTACTACTGGACGTAAGTTTTACTACGTTTTGACATGTTTTGAAAATATGATGTTGTTAGAATTGAATACACGTCATATATGTTATTCTTGACATGTTAGACAGCGTAGAATCGAAGTCAGATTAAGAAACGGACTGATTATGGAATTGTTATGATTTTTGAAAGATATTGATTGAGATTCTATATCAGAATTGTGTTAGTTTTCAGATTATGAATTATATTGGCATAGATTATGAGTTCCAGTATTATTTATGTGATGTTCAGAATTGACGGGGTTATTCAGATTGTATTAGTATGCCGTCGAAACATCAGTTGATTTAAATTAATCAGATCAGTTATGATTTAGATTTCATCGTGATATTCGTTCATATGAATCAGATTGTATCTTGTTCAGATATTGATCAGATTGTATACTGAATTGAGTATTGATCAGAACAGATAGAATATTGATTTATTACTGATACAGCATATTCGATATTGGCATTTCAGATTCGAAATGGACAGATTTGAATACAAGACTTCGTCTTCGTCAGACCGAGACAACAAAGGTATAATTCATGTGATATTCGGGAAGAAACAACTCAATCGAGACCATCCTTGAGTTGCCCAATAAATCACATACTATATTATTGTTTATGTTTTATCTTATTATGCTTGGTTTACAGATTTTGTATTCATGCATTAAGATAAGAAAGTCTGCGAGATCATCCAGACTTCTAGATGTTCGGTGATATCACAGCTTAGGGGAAGATCACCGCCCCTATTGTAGACGTGGATACAGATCAGGCCGAAGTCTAGGAATAAGACGTACAACACCTCGATTGGTAGGGTAGGTGACAGACAGTGACGTCTTATTCACACCGGGATCCCTAGAGTTATAGATCGAGTCAAGTCTAGACATGATTTGATTAGAACTGCATACTAATATGGATGTGGCTCCTAGATCATGGGACCCATCATTACTGCTATCAGTTGGGTTAGCATGTTTTATGATTAAGATTGTTTATATGCATGTTTATCTGAATTGAGTTGCATGCTCATTTGATTAATTTCATAGATTATGAAATAGATTGTTTTTATACATGATAGCATGTTTTATCAATTAATTTGTTTATATACATGCGTACCATGTCTTATACTGGGATTTATTCTCACCGGAGTTATCCGGCTGTTGTCTTGTTTTGTATGTGTGCATGACAACAGGTGGGGCAAGATCAGGGTCGAGAAAACGACGAGAAAAGACGAGTTTAGCGTGGTGATTCCGGATTTACTGTAGACTTGTTTTATTACTTGAATTTAGTAACTAAACCTTAGACTTATATTGTACAGTATTGTACTTTTATACTGAAAAGTATTGTATACTGAGATGTATATTATTTAGATTCCATTACCTTCCGCATTTGCATTTTAAAAGAAAAATTTTTAGACCCTGTTTATCAGAACTGATTAATTAAATCCCAACGACGATTAAGAAGATGATTAGCGTCCGGGTCCCCACACGTGCTATTCTTAAAAGAACTTGGAATGACATTTCTATGGACTTTATTTTGGGGTTGCCTAGGACTAAGAAGGGGAGGGATTCTATTTATGGATTACTTTATGGGCTAAACTTTACACAATAAAGTTGTAATCTACTACTTGTCATCTTCAAACGGATGGACAAACTGAAGTTGTCAATAGAACTTTGGGAACACTTTTGCGTGCTATTCTTAAAAAGAACTTGGACTGACATTTCTATAGACTTTATTTTGGGGTTGCCTAGGACTAAGAAGGGGAGAGATTCTTTTTATGGATTACTTTATGCGCTAAACTTTGCACAATAAAGTTGTAATCTACTACTTGTCATCCTCAAACGGATGGACAAACTGAAGTTGTCAATAGAACTTTGGGAACACTTTTGCGTGATATTCTTAAAAAGAACTTGGACTGACATTTCTATGAACTTTATTTTGGGGTTGCCTAGGACTAAGAAGGGGAGGGATTCTATTTATGGATTACTTTATGGGCTAAACTTTGCACAATAAAGTTGCAATCTACTACTTGTCATCCTCAAACGGATAGACAAACTGAAGTTGTCAATAGAACTCTGGGAACACTTTTGCGTGCTATTCTTAAAAAGAACTTGGACTGACATTTCTATAGACTTTATTTTGGAGTTGCCTAGGACTAAGAAGGGGAGGCATTCTATTTTGGATTACTTTATGGGCTAAACTTTGCACAATAAAGTTGTAATCTACTACTTGTCATCCTCAAACGGATGGACAAACTGAAGTTGTCAATAGAACTTTGGGAACACTTTTGCGTGCTATTCTTAAAAAGAACTTGGACTGACATTTCTATGGACTATTTTGGGGTTGCCTAGGACTAAGAAGGGGAGGGATTCTAATTTTGGATTACTTTATGGGCTAAACTTTGCTCAATATTGTCGTAATCTACTACTTGTCATCCTCAAACGGATGGACAAACTGAAGTTGTCAATAGAACTTTGGGAACACTTTTGCGTGCTATTCTTAAAAAGAACTTGGACTGACATTTCTATGGACTTTATTTTGGGGTTGCCTAGGACTAAGAAGGGGAGGCATTCTATTTTAGATTACTTTATGGGCTAAACTTTGCACAATAAAGTTGTAATCTACTACTTGTCATCCTCAAACGGATGGACAAACTGAAGTTGTAAATAGAACTTTGTGAACACTTTTGCGTGCTATTCTTAATAGAACTTGGATTGACATTTCTCTGGACTTTATTTTGGGGTAGCCTAGGACTAAGAAGGGGAGGGATTCTATTTTTGGAATACTTTATGGGATAAACTTGGCACAAAATTGTTGTTTTCTACTACTTGTCATCCTCAAACGGATGGACAAACTGAAGTTGTAAATAGAACTTTGGGAACACTTTTGCGTGCTATTCTTAACAGAACTTGGACTGACATTTCTATAGACTTTATTTTGGAGTTGCCTAGGACTAAGAAGGGGAGGCATTCTATTTTGGATTACTTTATGGGCTAAACTTTGCACAATAAAGTTGTAATCTACTACTTGTCATCCTCAAACGGATGGACAAACTGAAGTTGTAAATAGAACTTTGGGAACACTTTTGCGTGCTATTCTTAATAGAACTTGGATTGACATTTCTATGGACTTTATTTTGGGGTAGCCTAGGACTAAGAAGGGGAGGGATTCTATTTTTGGAATACTTTATGGGATAAACTTGGCACAAAATTGTTGTTTTCTACTACTTGTCATCCTCAAACGGATGGACAAACTGAAGTTGTAAATATAACTTTGGGAACACTTTTGTGAGCTATTCTTAAAAGAACTTGGACTGACATTTCTATAGACTTTATTTTGGAGTTGCCTATGACTAAGAAGGGGAGGGATTCTATTTATGGATTACTTTATGGGCTAAACTTTGCACAATAAAGTAGTAACCTACTACTTTTCATCCTCAAACGGATGGACAAACTGAAGTTGTCAATAGAACTTTGGGAACACTTTGGCGTGCTATTCTTAAAAGAACATGGACTGACATTTCTATGGACTTTATTTTGGGGTTGTGATGCGAACGTGGACGTTCCAAGGAAAGCATGGGATCCTTTGCAGTTGCCGGAGGGACCAATCACGAGGGGTCGACTAAAGAGATTCAAGGAGGCGCTACAAGGAGTCATGAGCAAGCCGGAAGAGGTCGTGAGGCATGGGAGTACGTTTGGAGGCCAACAGAATGTCATTCAAGCATTGTTGGAGAAACCCGAGGCCACACGGACGCGTACACGGACCTGCACACGGGGTCCGTGTCCTTTCCAAGCTGGGATGAGCAAATCCAGTGCCTACACGGACCTGGAGACGGACTCAGGCACGGGGTCCATGCCCTTTGAAGTTGGCGAATACAGTGCCTACACGGACCCGTACACGGAGGTGAGCACGGGGTCCGTGTCCTTTGATCCAGATTGAAGATTAGTACAGTATGTACACAGACCTAGACACGGAGGTCTGCACGGGGTCCGTGCCTAGCGTTTTCTGCGCGGATTTGTTTCCTTTTCTAGAGTTTTATTATTTTGGGACACTAGATTGCATGGTATCTTTTGATATATTGGCTATGTTGGACGAAAAATTACACACAATACACATAATATTTTGAGTTATCAAAACTTTTTGAGAATTTTCTCTCAACTTTTCATAGCCAAGCTTTGTCAAATCAAATCAAACTTATCAAAGTTTTTAACTTTGTGGCGTTTGTCGGTCGTTGCTTGTGCGGATTGTCGTAGGCCAAGTTCTTCGAAGGTTCGTATAGTTTTCGATTGTTTATCTTCGTGTTTATTTGTTGCTAAACTCTTGCTAGTTTAGAGGTGAATATCACACAATACTTGATTCAAAAGATCGGGAAACACACACGAATCTTAATATCGTAATTGAATAGAGGGTGCGATTTATTTTTAATCGTGTTTTCTATTTATTCGTGTCAAGATTCATATCATTTGGTATCAGAGCCAGGTTTATTGAATTCAAGTAAACTATCTTGTTCTTAAATTGCAGATCTGTATTATATATTCGTTTATTTTCAGATCTGTTTTGTTCTATCGTTCTTCGTAAATTTTTTCGTGAATCTGTGATTCTCGAAATTTGTTGGTGATTTTTTTTGGGATTTTCGAGTAGTACTCAAGGAAAAAAAAAAAAAAAAAAAAAAAAGATTACAAAAATTCCGAAAATTCACCATTATTTCTTTTTGATATATTGTTCTATTCCCTTTAGAGAGTCATATTCAATTGCCTCTCACAGTCAAAAAAAAAATATATATATATCTTCCTATATTCGAATTTCTTGTCTACACAGTCCAAGTGAGTCGGTCGCATTTGTTCACAAGTTTGAACTTTGATTGTTTGATATACCACAATACAAAGCTTGAGCACTTCCAAGAGAGCTTTCAAAATTCGAGTGATACACTTGAGTGCGAGTGACTTTTCTTTGGAGTGAACGGTGAGTATTTGTTGTGGGCATACAAATAAAGAGGTAAAAGACGAGTGAATTTCTTTGGAGTGATCGTGAGCATTTGGGTGAGGATTATTTTATTTCTACTAACCTTTTCTTGCAGGTACAACTTTGAAATTAAATGGAGAGGGAGGTAGGAGATAGTTCGAATTCGGAGTTGTCTAAGTTCCAAATAGAGGCGTTGTCGGGGCATTTTTCTAGGATGATAAAGGTTGAGATGGAGGCCCTACATGAGCGTTTGGATAGGATGGAAGTGAGTGCTAGTGGGGGTAAATCTAAGGGTAGAGATTTTGGTAGAGGTGAAGAGGAGGAGTATGACTTAGGTGGGGAAGAGGAGAGTCAAAATGAAACTTGGGGTAGGAATGGAAGAGGTAGAGGAGTTGGAAGAGGTCGAGGCGAAGCTATGCGGGGTAGATATAATGATGGGCATAGAGATGATGGGAATATGAGTGGCATTAAGATGAAAATCCCTTCTTTCCATGGGAAGTCGGATCCAGAAGCGTATCTAGAGTGGGAAAAGAGGGTAGAGTTTGTATTTGACTGTCACCAATACTCCGAGCTCAAAAAGGTTAGGTTGGCGGTGGTTGAATTTATGGATTATGCACTCATCTGGTGGGATCAATTAGTGACCACTAGAAGAAAGTATAATGAAAGGCCTATTGAGTCGTGGGATGAGATGAAGAGGGTTATGAGGAAGAGGTTTGTGCCAAACCACTATTATAGAGAGATGTTCAAAAGGCTACAAACTTTGAGGCAAGGGTTAAAGAGTGTGGAGGACTACTATAAGGAGATGGAGGTAGTCATGATTAGGACCAACATTGAGGAAGATAATGAAGCAACCATGGCTCGTTTTCTTTGTGGTTTGAACAGGGAGATTCAAGATCAAGTGGAGCTTCGACACTACTTAGATCTAGACGAAATGGTGCAAATGGCCATAAAGGTGGAGCAACAACTCAAAAGGCGTGGAGTTGGTCGCACCAACCAAACCGGGGGTTCGTCTTCTTCTTGGCGACCAAATGCGGCCCAGCGAGATGATAGCAAAGTGGTGACCAAGCCTAAGTTTGAACCAAAGCAAGAGACACCTAGACATGGAGTACAAGGTAAATCTGAAATTCCAACTACTCGTTCTAGAGATACAAAATGTTTTAGATGTCAAGGGTTGGGCCATTTTGCTAGTGAGTGTCCCAATAAGAGGGTCATGTTCTTAAATGATTATGGTGAGTATGAGTCTCAAAGTGAGGGGGATGGCGAGGGTAGTGATGATGATATGCCGGAGTTGGAGGATCCCGATGAGGGATATGGGGCGGTTGTAGGAGAAGCGCTAGTGACTAGGCGAATCATGAGTGCCCAAGTCAAAGACGAGGAAGTTAACCAAAGAGAGAACTTGTTCCACACTAGATGTTTTGTGAATGGTAAGGTGTGCAATGTAATCATAGATGGGGGTAGTTGCACCAATGTGGCTAGTGTTGAGATGGTTGAAAAAATTGGGATTGCCTACAATAAAACATCCTCAACCATATAGGCTTCAATGGTTGAACGATTGTGCGGAAGTGAGGGTTAATAGGCAAGTTCTAGTGTCATTCTCAATTGGGAAGTACAAAGATGAGGTTTTGTGTGACATGGTGCCCATGCATGCTTGTCATATCTTGTTGGGTAGGCCGTGGCAATTTGATAGGCGAGTGACTCACGATGGGTTCAAAAATAAGTACTCGTTTGTCTTGAAAAAAGAAACTGTTGTCTTACTTCCATTGTCCCCAAAGCAAGTATTGGAGGACCACTTGAAAAAGAAAAAGAGAGATGATGCCGAAAAAAAGAGTGAACTAAAAAGTGAGATGGCCTTTGAAAACAAAAATGAAGTGGCTGAAAAAAAGAGTGATCAAAAGAGTGAGATAGCCACAAAAACAAAAAAAGAGAGGAAAGAAAATGAGGGAAAAGAAAAAGAGAGGAAAGAGGCCAAAAAGAACTCTTATATGGCCCAAAAAGGTGAGGTAAAACACTTGTTGCACACACATGAGCCACTTGTGTTAATTCTTTACAAGGAGATCCTCCTTAACACAAGTGATATAGCCGGATCCCTTCCGAGCATTGTTGTTTCACTATTGCAGGAATTTGACGATGTATTTCCGGAGGAGCTACCTCAAGGCTTACCACCATTGAGGGGAATTGAGCACCAAATTGATTTGGTGCCCGGGAGTGCCTTGCCGAATCGTCCAGCTTATAGGAGCAATCCGGAGGAGACTAAGGAGCTACAAAGGCAGGTAAGTGAGTTATTAGATAAAGGTTATGTGCGCGAGTCCATGTCGCCTTGTGCGGTACCTGTTCTGTTAGTCCCTAAGAAAGATGGCTCATGGCGTATGTGTGTCGACTGTAGGGCAATCAATAACATAACCATTAAGTATAGGCATCCCATACCTAGACTAGATGATATGTTAGATGAATTGCATGGGCCTTGCATTTTTAGTAAGATTGATTTGAGGAGTGGGTATCACCAAATTAGGATGAGAGAAGGTGATGAGTGGAAAACTGCTTTCAAAACTAAATATGGGTTGTATGAGTGGATGGTTATGCCTTTTGGTTTAACTAATGCACCTAGCACCTTTATGAGGTTAATGAATCATGTCTTGCGTGCACATATAGGTAAATTTGTTGTGGTTTACTTTGATGATATCCTAGTGTATAGCAAGAATCTTGAAGAGCATGTTAAACACTTGAAACTTGTGCTAATCACATTAAGGGCTGAAAATTTGTATGCTAGCTTAAAGAAGTGTGATTTTTGTACAAACAAACTTGTGTTTCTTGGTTTCGTTGTGAGTTCACAAGGGATACAAGTGGATGAAGACAAGGTAAGTGCTATTCGAGATTGGCCATCGCCTACTACTGTTGGTCAAGTCCGAAGCTTTCATGGTCTTGCAAGCTTCTATAGGAGGTTTGTAAAGGATTTTAGCACATTGGCGGCACCGATGACGGCGGTCATCAAGAAGAACGTTCCATTCTGTTGGGGCGAGGAGCAAGAGAAGTCCTTTAATATTATCAAGCAAAAATTAATTAATGCTCCTTTACTTGTGTTACCTGATTTTGCTAATACTTTTGAAATTGAATGTGATGCTTCAGGTGTAGGTATTGGTGGCGTTTTGATGCAAGGAGGAAGGCCGGTGGCGTACTTTAGTGAGAAGCTCAATGGGGCAGCGCTGAACTATCCCACGTATGACAAGGAGTTCTATGCACTTGTGAGGACTCTTGAGACGTGGCAGCACTACTTGAGGCCTAAGGAATTTGTGATCCATACGGACCATGAATCTCTAAAGCACCTCAAGGGGCAACAAAAGCTGAACAAACGGCATGCTAAGTGGGTGGCCTTCATAGAGACATTCCCCTACATGATCAAGTATAAGCAAGGTAAGGAAAATGTAGTGGCCGACGCACTATCACGGAGGTATGTACTTTTCTCAACTTTGGAATCTAAAATATTGGGGTTTGAACTTGTTAAAGAGTTGTATGTGCTAGATGATGATTTTAAGGAAGTGTTTGAAACTTGTATGCATGGTCCACATGATAAATTCTACTTGCATAAAGGTTTCTTGTTTAGAGAGGATAGATTGTGCATTCCCAAGTCATCGATTCGTGAATTACTTGTTAGGGAGGCACATGGGGGTGGCCTAATGGGACACTTTGGGGTGGCTAAGACTTTAAGTGCATTGCATGAACATTTTTATTGGCCACACATGAAGCGTGATGTTGAGCGTATTTGTGAGAAGTGCATAACTTGTAGACAAGCTAAGTCTAGGACACTACCACATGGATTATATACACCACTTCCCGTCCCTAGTGAACCTTGGGTTGATATCTCTATGGACTTTGTTTTGGGATTACCTAGGACAAAGAAGGGGAGGGACTCTATATTTGTTGTTGTGGATAGGTTTTCAAAAATGGCACACTTCATTGCTTGTCACAAGACTGATGATGCATCTAACATTGCGGACCTATTCTTTAGAGAAGTTGTTAGGCTACATGGCATGCCTAGGACCATTGTGTCGGACCGTGATGTTAAATTCCTAAGTTATTTCTGGAAAACACTGTGGGCTAAACTTGGCACTAAATTACTGTTTTCTACGACCTGTCATCCTCAGACTGATGGTCAAACTGAGGTAGTTAATAGGACGTTAGGAACTTTATTACGTGCTATTCTCAAGAAGAACTTAAAGAATTGGGAGAATTGCTTGCCATTTGTTGAGTTTGCTTATAATCGTTGTGTGCATTCTACTACTAACTATTCACCATTTGAAATTGTATACGGTTTTAATCCTTTGACTCCGTTGGATTTGATGTCTTTACCTGTGAGTGAAAGGTTAAACATGGATGGCAAAAAGAAGGCTGAATTTGTTAGGGGGTTGCATGAAAAGGCCAAAGCCAACATTGAGAAGAAGAATGAGCAATATGCCAAGCAAGCTAACAAGGGGAAAAAGAAGGTGGTATTCGAGAAGGGTTGTAAGGTCCAGGAATTTAATTAGCGTAACCTAAGTGCATGCAAACTAGGATTTTTATTTTTTAAATGTGCTTAATTATTTTATGCACAATTCACGTATGATATGATTTAATTCATGAAATTTTTTTAAAGTTCATGATTAGGGTTTCTAGATGCATTTCGCGCTCGAACGAGGAACGGAGTCCGGGGATTTCTCAGGAAAATTATTTTATTACATGAATTATTTTTATAAATTAAGTTAAAGCATTTTTAAGGGTACGTAAATTTTATCGAATCGGGGGACTTTTTAATGGTTCGGTTAATATTTTCAAAATCTTTCCAACACGAAATATTTTTCGGGATTTCGTTTAGATTTAATGGGCCAATTTTTAAGCTTATTGGGCTTAATTATATTTTTAAACTTTTAGTTATTAAATTAGGGCCCATTATCTATTAATTTATTATATAATTATCGCCTAAACCTCATTTAACCTAAACCTATTCCTCCTATCAGCCGACACCACCCCTCCTCTCTCATTTTGCTTCGGTTTCCTCAAGAAAATCAGCAGCAACCTCTCGGCCATAGCTCATTCTTGCATCAAAGTTTCCCCGGCGTTCCCCGCTTCGAGTTTCTTGCGTTTATTGCATCAAGGCACGCTTTGTACTATCTTTTATGCATCGCATACGCCATATACATGCTGTTGTGTGATTTATTGTAGCAAACTCCCGATCCCACAAAGAACATGAAAGTTTTTCGGTTTTGGTTTGCATGTTGCATTTCCTTCATTACCACTCACGTTTTTCTGAATTTTTGTGCAAGGGGCTGCTGTGTGGGTTTGTCAAGGGCAAGGACAGATCGAGAGTGAGATCTGTAGGTGCGAGAGTGTGAATCTGATCGAGTTGGCTCGAAAGCGTGAGGGCTGTGCAGTTCGGGACTTGGTGAGTGTGGTTCGGCCCTTGAATTCTCTAACACCAGCAGCGTGAGGATCTTCTCCAGCCCTGGGCTAGACCCTGAGGGGTCTGAAGTGGGGGCTGGGATGACTCGAACGACGCTGGGGGAAAAGGACCAAGCAACCGAACCATATTGGAGAGGGTAGTCTCGGTAGAAGCTTGGGGAGTTTTTCTCAATTACTTGAGGTTAGGGGCGTGCATGGGGTCAGTGGCTTGGTTTCGTTAGGTGCGTGAGGGTCTGGTCGAGGTCTTTAGCAGGGTGGTTCATGGCTGGGGAATCGATTTGGCTTTGGGCGAGATGTTGGGAGACAAATGCACATGAGGTGGGGTAATGGGATAGGACCGAGAATTCTTATCAGGTTCTGGAAATTTGCAGCCATGGATTAGTAGCCTAATGACATTGATTTAGGACCTTTTAAGTGTTTTAAGTTATGACAAGAAGTTGAGAAAAATTTGGTTTGGTTTCGAGTCGATTCGGGTTAGAACCGGGACTCCGGTCCAAGTTTTAAAACGAATCATTTAAGTTTTTTTTAAACGGGCTCAAGTTTACGTCTAAGAACACTTTTAAAAATGTTTTGGGGCATTTTAAGGAGTTTGGTAAGTTTCGGGTCAATTTTAGAGGTTCAGGGGTGAAACAATAATTTTTGGGTTTCCAGGGGCAAAATGGTCATTTTGCGTCCGGGGTGAGAATTTGGTCCTGGCAGCGCCCTGAGCACAAATCATGATATTTTAAATGTTTATGCATCATGTTTATGATTTTTACGCTATTATGATAATTTTGTTGCATGCTTGGTTTAAAGGAAAAATTATGTATACGCGTTCTTTTTATTAAGTGATGAACATGATGACACGTTTTGAAGGAAGTGATTTAGTTGTGACTAACACGATGACACGATGACATGTAAGGCCCGGGCTCGGTGGGCGGGTAATGCCGTCGCTGATGTCCCTCGCCGCCGGGTACCGCGGTTACACGTAGATGGATCCATCGACTGACATGATGACACGATGATACGAAAGTCACAGCTAATGAACGGAATTCAAATTAAGAAATTTAACACGCATATGCTGATACGATTATACATGCTTTGATTTTTACCATGCTTTGACAGGACACGTTTATGTATACGATTTTACTGCTGTCATGAAATGTATGTTCATTATGTTATTTTTCACTGCTGTGTGCTACGTATATGTATTCGTTACTACTGGTACAGGCGTGTTGAGTCTATAGACTCACTAGGCGTGTGTGATGCAGGTGAGCATGTTGAGCAGGAGACAGGAGGTGCTGAACTCTGAGTAGGCAGTCCTGGTGCGGTGACATAACCCGAGGACCGCACGTTTTCCGCATTTTGAGTGATGGTTTTTGGGAGAGGAGTTAAACATTTTATTTACGTTGAGGATTTTCATGATTTTTACTAATTTACATTTACATTGATATTTGTTATGTCTAATTGCGATATTTTCATTGCTAAATAAATATGATCCTTTTAAATGTTATTTTTAAAATGATAGCTCAAAAAAAAAAAAAATAGTTCCGCATTTTAAAACGAGCAGACGTTACAGTTGGTATCAGAGCAAGGGTCCTGTATAGGGTTATGCCACCGCCAGCTTCTGCCGCTCAGTCTTCAAAGCCTCAAGTCTGTAAGCTTTACGATTTTACTGTTTTAAAAGGATTTATTGTTATCACCTGCATGATTTCATGATTTATGCATTATGATGAGTTACTGCTTATGTTTAACTGTTTTACGATTTAAAGTTCTTTAATTTCAAAACTAGATTAATTGCATGATGGGTTACGTGTTGATTGGACTGTATTCAGATATGCCTCCCAGACGTGAGCCTAGGATGGTCAGAGTGGACGATATTCCAGAGGGTGGCAGGGGTCCTCCACCACCACCGCCAGGGGACCCAGCTACCCGAGTCTTAGAGGGTATGGCCAGACTTTTGGAGCAGGTGCAACAGGCTCCTAGACAGCAGACTGACATCTTTGAGCAGTTCCGTAGGCTCAACCCGAAGGAGTTCGGGGGTACTACTGATCCGTTTGTTGCAGAGGGCTGGATCAGGTCGTTAGAGTTGCATTTTGATTACCTGGGGGTGAGGGATGGCGACCGGGCCAGGTGCGCCATCTATATGCTGAGGGATGATGCGTCCCTGTGGTGGGAGGGAGCCGCTCATGCAGTAGATGTGGCTACTCTCACATGGGACCGATTCAGGGAGATGTTTTTCGGGAAGTATTTCCCAGCTGACGTCAGGGGCCGCCTGACGAGAGAGTTCATGAGCCTCAGGCAGACAGATTTATCAGTGGCGGAGTTTATCCGCAAGTTCGACAGGGGCTGCCACTTTGTGCCCATGATTGCAGGGGATGCCGCCCAGAAGCTGAGGCATTTCCTGGATGGACTGAGACCCACACTCCGCCGTGACGTCATGCTGATGAGGCCGGCGAGTTACGATGAGGCCACTGCTTGCGCTTTTCAGGCAGAGCAAGCATTGCGGGACATAGATTTGGAGATGCAGCGGAAGCGGCATCAGATTCAGTCCAGTGCACAGCCACATAAGAAGCAGTTTTCAGGGCCATCTAGACACCAGGGGCAGCAGAAGCCCCAGGGACAGCAGGGGGTGCCAGGACAGCAGAGACCAACCCATGCACCAGGGGTTCTAGACAGGAGGGGGGACCACCATGCCCACAGTGCGGCAAATATCATTACGGCAAATGCATGCGAGGCACCTACAGGTGCTTCATATGCAAACAAGAGGGGCATAAAGCTGCAGATTGCCCTCGGAACAAGGGTCCCACCACCGGCAGAGCATATGTGATGCACACTGAGGAGGCTGAGGCGGAGCCCGACTCTACGCTGATCACTGGTAACTTTTACGATTAAGTCTAATTGGTTATAATTTTGATTGCCTGTAATTGTTCGATCATTATGTGATTTGACTATTGGGACCGTTAACATAGAAAGAATTAGGATGCATGTTCTACCTAGTTTGAGATCATTTTCGAATTCATGCAATTTTGAGGAGTAATTTGACGTTAATTTTCGAGATTTCTTTGATTTTGGGGTTAAATTCGAATAGGAGATTAGGGTTTTGTTGCAGTTTTCGAAAATTTGAAGGGGCATGGTACAATCTTCGAACTTTAGGGGGGTTAATTTGCAATTTTTGATTTTTCTGAGGGTGAATTTCGAATTTTAGGGAATTTTGGGATTACTGCCGATAAGGAATCCTTATTGTTCAACAATATTAGATGTGATGGTATGATTTGTCGCAGGGAGGATATATATTGCAGGTGTAGCCACGAATGCATTGCTAGACTCAGGGGCTACGCATTCGTTTATATCTGAATCTTTCGTGAAGCGACTAGGGATCATGACAGTAGCGATGGATTCAGGATTCAGGGTATCGATTCCATCCGGGGATCAGATGTTCACATCCCGAATTGT
The DNA here is from genome assembly GCF_022965805.1 of Primulina eburnea. NCBI lineage: Eukaryota > Viridiplantae > Streptophyta > Magnoliopsida > Lamiales > Gesneriaceae > Primulina > Primulina eburnea. The sequence continues at coordinate 12,809,786 of NC_133118.1, read as the reverse complement.
GCGAGGATTAGAGCTCAGGTTACAGCAGAAAGCAGTACGGGCAGATCTTATAGTACTACCGCTGCCAGAGTTTGACATCATACTAGGCATGGACTGGCTCTCTTCTCATGGAGCAGTCATAGATTTCCGCCAGAGGTCGGTGTCTGTTAGACCTCCTAGTGGGAAGCCGTTTGTATTTGAGGCAGCTAGACATCAGCAGTTCCCGCACGTCATTTCCTGCATGTGTGCGAGGAAGATTATTAAGAGAGGATGCCAGGCATTCTTAGCCAGCATAGTATCAGTGTCGGAGCCAGTCAGTCAGAGGCTGGAGGATGTAGATGTGGTCAGCGAGTTCTCAAGCGTGTTACCTGACGATGTTTCAGGCATTCCACCAGACCGAGAGGTGGAATTCTCTATTGAGCTCATGGCAGGGACAATGCCGATATATAAGGCACCCTACCGATTGGCGCCTGCAGAGATGAAAGAGCTCAAGGATCAGATTCAGGATCTGCTGGACAAGGGTTTCGTTCGCCCTAGTTTTTCCCCTTGGGGCGCACCAGTGCTATTTGTTAAGAAGAAGGATGGCAGCATGCGTCTGTGCATTGACTACCGAGAGCTGAACAGGGTTACAGTGAAGAATAAATATCCATTACCTAGGATCGAAGACTTATTTGATCAGCTTCAGGGAGCCTCAGTGTTCTCCAAGATAGACCTTCGATCCGGATACCACCAGCTGAAGGTGAGAGAGTCAGATGTGCATAAGACGGCTTTCCGGACGCGTTATGGGCACTATGAGTTCTTGGTGATGCCCTTCGGTTTGACGAACGCGCCGGCGATCTTCATGGATCTCATGAATCGCGTATTCCAGCCATTCTTGGATTAGTTTGTCATAGTGTTCATTGATGACATCCTGATCTATTCGAAGAGCAGGGAGGAGCACAGTCATCATCTGAGGACAATATTGCAGACTCTACAGGATAGACGACTGTATGCCAAGTTCAGCAAGTGTGAGTTCTGGCTCGGCAGAGTGGCATTTTTGGGCCACATTGTATCTCAGGATGGCATAGAGGTCGACCCCAGCAAAGTAGAGGCAGTCAGAGATTGGCCAGTTCCGAAGAGCGTAACAGAGATCCGCAGTTTCTTGGGATTGGCAGGTTATTACAGGAAGTTCATCAAGGGCTTCTCTTCTATTGCGGTGCCTATGACCGCTTTGACGAAGAAGAACGCCAAGTTTGTTTGGGGACCAGAGTGTCAGGAGAGCTTTGATAGACTGAAGCAGGCCTTGACCACCGCACCAGTATTAGCTATGCCATCAGGGCAGGGAGAGTTTGTAGTATATACAGATGCATCGAAGCTTGGTTTGGGCGCAGTTCTGATGCAGCAGGACAGAGTGATAGCCTATGCGTCCAGACAGCTGAAGGTTCATGAGAAGAATTATCCGACTCATGACCTCGAGCTAGCAGCAGTGGTATTTGCCCTGAAGATCTGGAGACACTATCTGTATGGGGAGAAGTGCAGGATTTTCACAGATCATAAAAGCCTGAAGTACTTCTTCACTCAGAAGGAACTGAATATGCGACAGAGGAGGTGGCTTGAGCTGGTTAAGGATTATGATTGTGATATTAGCTACCATCCGGGTAAGGCTAATGTGGTCGCAGACGCACTGAGCAGGAAGCACGCAGTGATTGCCCATCTGTCAGTGCAGAGACCGCTACAGGCTGAGATTCAGAGGTTTGAGCTTGCAGTTTATGCCAGGGGCGAGGCCCCGAATCTTGCTACTCTGACAGTACAGCCGACTCTGAGGGACAGAATCCGAGCAGGGCAGACTTCTGATGAGCAGCTACAAAAGTGGAGACAGATAGACGAGACTAAAGGCCAGAGACTATACGCAGTTGTGGATGGCATAGTCAGATATAGGGACCGCCTATGGGTTCCTGATAGTGATTCTCTTCGAGCAGATATCCTGAGTGAGGCCCACAGCACTCCGTATTCCATCCATCCAGGGAGTACGGAGATGTATAAGGATCTGCAGTCACTGTACTGGTGGCCGGGAATGAAGAGGGATATCCTGCGGTTTGTCTCCGAGTGTTTGACATGTCAGCAGGTCAAGGCAGAGCATCAGAGACCTGCAGGGAAGCTGAGACCACTCCCTATTCCCGAGTGGAAATGGGAGAATATTGCTACGGATTTCGTGACCGGCCTTCCGAGGACTACTGGAGGATACAATGCCATCTGGGTGATTGTTGATCGGCTCACCAAGTCTGCTCATTTCTTACCGATCAAGAAGACATTCACCATGACTCAGTACGCAGAGCTGTACATCAGAGAGATAGTTAGGCTGCATGGGATCCCGGTGTCTATCGTGTCAGACAGGGATCCGAGGTTTACGTCTGTATTCTGGAAGAGTCTTCACCAGGCTTTGGGGACGAAGCTACTGTTCAGTACCGCATTTCATCCTCAGACAGACGGTCAGTCAGAAAGGGTGATACAGATTCTTGAGGATCTACTCCGAGCTTGCATGATTGACTTCCAGGGCAGCTGGGAGCCGAAGTTACCTCTTGTGGAGTTTAAGTACAACAACAGTTATCAGGCATCGATAGGTATGGCTCCATACGAGGCACTGTACGGGAGGAAGTGTAGGTCGCCAGTATATTGGGATGAGGTAGGGGAGCGAGCAGAGTTGGGTCCGGATATTGTCAGACAGACAGCAGATCTAGTGGCCAAGATTAGAGACAGAATGAGGACTGCACAGAGCCGTCAGAAGAGTTATGCTGATCAGAGACGACGAGATCTAGAGTTCGCAGTAGGGGATCATGTTTTCGTGAAAGTAGCACCGATGAAGGGAGTGATGAGGTTCGGGAAGAAGGGCAAGCTCAGCCCTAGATTCATCGGACCATTCGAGATCCTAGAGAGAGTTGGGACACTCGCATACAGAGTTGCGTTACCGCCGAGTCTGTCGGGAGTTCATAACGTGTTCCACGTCTCCATGCTGCGAAAGTACATGTCGAATCCTTCACATGTGCTTAACTATGAGCCACTTCAGCTGACACCGCACTTATCATTTGAGGAGAGACCTACGCAGATTCTAGACAGACAGGAAAAGAGGCTCCGAAATAAGGTGATCCAGATGGTCAAAGTCAAGTGGTTGAATCACTCCGAGGAGGAGGCCACGTGGGAGACAGAGACCGAGATAAGGAGTCGCTATCCGGAGTTATTCGGTACGTTCTAATTTCGAGGACGAAATTTTGTTTAAGGGGGGGAGAGTTGTAAGGTCCAGGAATTTAATTAGCGTAACCTAAGTGCATGCAATCTAGGATTTTTATTTTTTAAATGTTCTTAATTATTTTATGCACAATTCACGTATGATATGATTTAATTCATGAAATTTTTTTAAAGTTCATGATTAGGGTTTCTAGATGCATTTCGCGCTCGAACGAGGAACGGAGTCCGGGAATTTCTCAGGAAAATTATTTTATTACATGAATTATTTTTATAAATTAAGTTAAAGCATTTTTAAGGGTATTTTCCAAAAATGGGAATTTTTGGGTATTTTTACCCGCAGGATTTTAATTTTTACGGTACGTAAATTTTATCGAATCGGGGGACTTTTTAATGGTTCGGTTAATATTTTCAAAATCTTTCCAACACGAAATATTTTTCGGGATTTCGTTTAGATTTAATGGGCCAATTTTTAAGCTTATTGGGCTTAATTATATTTTTAAACTTTTAATTATTAAATTAGGGCCCATTATCTATTAATTTATTATATAATTATCGCCTAAACCTCATTTAACCTAAACCTAATCCTCCTATCAGCCGACACCACCCCTCCTCTCTCATTTTGCTTCGGTTTCCTCAAGAAAATCAGCAGCAACCTCTCGGCCATAGCTCATTCTTGCATCAAAGTTTCCCCGACGTTCCCCGCTTCGAGTTTCTTGCGTTTATTGCATCAAGGCACGCTTTGTACTATCTTTTATGCATCGCATACGCCATATACATGCTGTTGTGTGATTTATTGTAGCAAACTCCCGATCCCACAAAGAACATGAAAGTTTTTCGGTTTTGGTTTGCATGTTGCATTTCCTTCATTACCACTCACGTTTTTCTGAATTTTTGTGCAAGGGGCTGCTGTGTGGGTTTGTCAAGGGCAAGGACAGATCGAGAGTGAGATCTGTAGGTGCGAGAGTGTGAATCTGATCGAGTTGGCTCGAAAGCGTGAGGGCTGTGCAGTTCGGGACTTGGTGAGTGTGGTTCGGCCCTTGAATTCTCTAACACCAGCAGCGTGAGGATCTTCTCCAGCCCTGGGCTAGACCCTGAGGGGTCTGAAGTGGGGGCTGGGATGACTCGAACGACGCTGGGGGAAAAGGACCAAGCAACCGAACCATATTGGAGAGGGTAGTCTCGGTAGAAGCTTGGGGAGTTTTTCTCAATTACTTGAGGTTAGGGGCGTGCATGGGGTCAGTGGCTTGGTTTCGTTAGGTGCGTGAGGGTCTGGTCGAGGTCTTTAGCAGGGTGGTTCATGGCTGGGGAATCGATTTGGCTTTGGGCGAGATGTTGGGAGACAAATGCACATGAGGTGGGGTAATGGGATAGGACCGAGAATTCTTATCAGGTTCTGGAAATTTGCAGCCATGGATTAGTAGCCTAATGACATTGATTTAGGACCTTTTAAGTGTTTTAAGTTATGACAAGAAGTTGAGAAAAATTTGGTTTGGTTTCGAGTCGATTCGGGTTAGAACCGGGACTCCGGTCCAAGTTTTAAAACGAATCATTTAAGTTTTTTTTAAACGGGCTCAAGTTTACGTCTAAGAACGCTTTTAAAAATGTTTTGGGGCATTTTAAGGAGTTTGGTAAGTTTCGGGTCAATTTTAGAGGTTCAGGGGTGAAACGATAATTTTTGGGTTTCCAGGGGCAAAATGGTCATTTTGCGTCCGGGGTGAGAATTTGGTCCTGGCAGCGCCCTGAGCACAAATCATGATATTTTAAATGTTTATGCATCATGTTTATGATTTTTACGCTATTATGATAATTTTGTTGCATGCTTGGTTTAAAGGAAAAATTATGTATACGCGTTCTTTTTATTAAGTGATGAACATGATGACACGTTTTGAAGGAAGTGATTTAGTTGTGACTAACACGATGACACGATGACATGTAAGGCCCGGGCTCGGTGGGCGGGTAATGCCGTCGCTGATGTCCCTCGCCGCCGGGTACCGCGGTTACACGTAGATGGATCCATCGACTGACATGATGACACGATGATACGAAAGTCACAGCTAATGAACGGAATTCAAATTAAGAAATTTAACACGCATATGCTGATACGATTATACATGCTTTGATTTTTACCATGCTTTGACAGGACACGTTTATGTATACGATTTTACTGCTGTCATGAAATGTATGTTCATTATGTTATTTTTCACTGCTGTGTGCTACGTATATGTATTCGTTACTACTGGTACAGGCGTGTTGAGTCTATAGACTCACTAGGCGTGTGTGATGCAGGTGAGCATGTTGAGCAGGAGACAGGAGGTGCTGAACTCTGAGTAGGCAGTCCTGGTGCGGTGACATAACCCGAGGACCGCACGTTTTCCGCATTTTGAGTGATGGTTTTTGGGAGAGGAGTTAAACATTTTATTTACGTTGAGGATTTTCATGATTTTTACTAATTTACATTTACATTGATATTTGTTATGTCTAATTGCGATATTTTCATTGCTAAATAAATATGATCCTTTTAAATGTTATTTTTAAAATGATAGCTCAAAAAAAAAAAAAATAGTTCCGCATTTTAAAACGAGCAGACGTTACAAGGGTGATTGGGTGTGGCTACACTTGAGGAAGGAGAGGTTTCCGGAGAAGCGACGCTCAAAGCTATTACCTAAGGGCGATGGGCCGTTCCAAGTCCTTGAGAGGATCAATGACAATGCCTACAAACTCGACTTGCCGGGTGAGTATAATGTTAGCTCTACTTTTAATGTTAGTGACTTGTCGTTGTTTGATGTAGGTGACGAGCAAGATTTGAGGACAAATCCTTCTCAAGAAGGGGAGGATGATGCGAACGTGGACGTTCCAAGAAAAGCATGGGATCCTTTGCAGTTGCCGGAGGGACCAATCACGAGGGGTCGACTAAAGAGATTCAAGGAGGCGCTACAAGGAGTCATGAGCAAGCCGGAAGAGGTCGTGAGACATGGGAGTACGTTTGGAGGCCAACAGAATGTCATTCAAGCATTGTTGGAGAAACCCGAGGCCACACGGACGCGTACACGGACCTGCACATGGGGTCCGTGTCCTTTCCAAGCTGGGATGAGCAAATCCAGTGCCTACACGGACCTGGAGACGGACCCAGGCACGGGGTCCGTGCCCTTTGAAGTTGGCGAATACAGTGCCTACACGGACCCGTACACGGAGGTGAGCACGGGGTCCGTGTCCTTTGATCCAGATTGAAGATTAGTACAGTATGTACACGGACCCAGACACGGAGGTCTGCACGGGGTCTGATTCGAACGTGGACGTCCCAAGGAAAGCATGGGATCCTTTGCAGTTGCCGGAGGGACCAATCACGAGGGGTCGACTAAAGAGATTCAAGGAGGCGCTACAAGGAGTCATGAGCAAGCCGGAAGAGGTCGTGATGCATGGGAGTACGTTTGGAGGCCAACGGAATGTCATTCAAGCATTGCTGGAGAAACCCGAGGCCACACGGACGTGTACACGGACCTGCACACGGGGTCCGTGTCCTTTCCAAGCTGGGATGAGCAAATCCAGTGCCTACACGGACCTGGAGACGGACCCAGGCACGGGGTCCTTGCCCTTTGAAGTTGGCGAATACAGTGCCTACACGGACCCGTACACGGAGGTGAGCACGGGGTCCGTGTCCTTTGATCCAGATTGAAGATTAGTACAGTATGTACACGGACCCAGACACGGAGGTCTGCACGGGGTCCGTGCCTAGCGTTTTCTGCGCGGATTTGTTTCCTTTTCTAGAGTTTTATTATTTTGGGACACTAGATTGCATGGTATCTTTTGATATATTGACTATGTTGGACGAATTTTTGAGACAATACACATAATATTTTGAGTTTATCAAACTTTTGAGAATTTTCTCTCAACTTTTCAAAGCCAAGCTTTGTCAAATCAAATCAAACTTATCAAAGTTTTTAACTTTGTGGCGTTTGTCGATCGTTGCTTGTGCGGATTGTCGTAGGCAAAGTTCTTCGAAGGTTCGTATAGTTTTCGATTGTTTATCTTCGTGTTTATTTGTTGCTAAACTCTTGCTAGTTTAGAGGTGAATATCACATATTACTTGATTCAAAAGATCGGGAAAAACACACGAATCTTAATATCGTAATTGAATAGAGGGTGCGATTTATTTTTAATCGTGTTTGCTATTTATTCGTGTCAAGATTCATATCATTTGGTATCAGAGCTTTAGGTTTATTGAATTCAAGTAAATTATCTTGTTCTTAAATTGCAGATCTGTATTATTTCTTCGAATATTTTCAGATCTGTTTTGTTCTATCGTTCTTCGTATTTTTTTCGTGAATCTGTGATACACGAAATTTTGAGTCTTTTTTTTATTTTGAATTTTCGGAATTCAAAGAGAAAAAAAAAAAAAAAAAAAAAGAGTACAAAAATTCCGAAAATTCACCATTATTTCTTTTTGATATATTGTTCTATTGTCTTCATAGAGTCATATTCAATTGTCTCACACAGTCAAAAAAAAAAAAATTTCTATATTCGAATTTTTTGTCTACACAGTCCAAGTGAGTCGGTCGCATTTGTTCACAAGTTTGAACTTTGATTGTTTGATATACCCACAATACAGAGCTTGAGCACTTCCAAGAGAGCTTTCAAAATTCGAGTGATACACTTGAGTGAGAGTGACTTTTCTTTGGAGTGAACGGTGAGTATTTGTTGTGAGCATACAAATAAAGAGGTAAAAGACGAGTGAATTTCTTTGGAGTGATCGTGAGCATTTGGGTGAGGATTATTTTATTTCTACTAACCTTTTCTTGCAGGTACAACTTTGAAATTAAATGGAGAGGGAGGTAGGAGATAGTTCGAATTCGGGGGTGTCCAAAGCTCATCTAGATGCGTTGTTTGGGGATTTTAGTAGAGCGATGACGACCCAAATGGAGTCGTTGCATGAGAGGTTGGGTAAACTTGAGGTTAGTGTTAGTGGGGGTAAACCTAAGCCTAGAGATTTGGGTAGAGATGATGAGGAGTATGATCTAGGAGGAGGCGATGAGAGTCAAAATGAGAATTGGGGTAGGAATGGGAGAGATAGAGGATTTGGTAGAGGAAGAAGGGAAGCTATGAGGGGTAGATATGAGGAGACTAGGGAAGATGGTCACATGGGTAGTATTAAGATGAAAATCCCTTCATTCCATGGGAAATCTGACCCGGAGGCGTACCTAGAATGGGAAAAGAGGGTAGAGTTCGTATTTGCATGTCACCACTACTCCGAACAAAAGAAGGTGAGGTTGGCGGTGGTTGAATTCTTAGACTATGCTCTCATTTGGTGGGATCAATTAGTGACCACTAAAAGAAAGTATAATGAGAGACCTATTGAATCTTGGGATGAGATGAAGAGTGTAATGAGGAAGAGGTTTGTGCCTAACCATTACTATAGGGAGATGTTTAAGAGGTTACAAACTTTGAGGCAAGGGTTGAAGAGTGTTGAGGACTACTATAAGGAGATGGAAGTACTCATGATTAGGGCAAATATTGAGGAGGATAATGAAGCAACTATGGCTCGTTTTCTTTGTGGTTTGAACAGGGAGATCCAAGATCAAGTGGAGCTTCGGCACTACTTAGAACTAGACGAGATGGTGCAAATGGCCATAAAGGTGGAGCAACAACTCAAGAGGCGAGGAGTTGGCCGCACCAATCAAACCGGAGGTGCATCATCTTCTTGGAGGCCAAATGTGGGGAAGCGTGAGGAGAACAAAGTGGTGGCCAAGCCCAAATTTGAGACCAAACAAGAAACGCCTAAGCAAGGAGTCCAAGGTAAATCTGAAACTCCTTCTAATCGCTCTAGAGATGTTAGATGTTTTAGGTGTCAAGGGATGGGCCATATTGCTAGTGAGTGTCCCAATAAGAGGGTCATGTTCTTAAATGATTATGGTGAGTATGAGTCTCAAAGTGAGGGGGATGGCGAGGGTAGTGATGATGATATGCCGGAGTTGGAGGATCCCGATGAGGGATATGGGGCGGTTGTAGGAGAAGCGCTAGTGACTAGGCGAATCATGAGTGCCCAAGTCAAAGACGAGGAAGTTAACCAAAGAGAGAACTTGTTCCACACTAGATGTTTTGTGAATGGTAAGGTGTGCAATGTAATCATAGATGGGGGTAGTTGCACCAATGTGGCTAGTGTTGAGATGGTTGAAAAAATTGGGATTGCCTACAATAAAACATCCTCAACCATATAGGCTTCAATGGTTGAACGATTGTGCGGAAGTGAGGGTTAATAGGCAAGTTCTAGTGTCATTCTCAATTGGGAAGTACAAAGATGAGGTTTTGTGTGACATGGTGCCCATGCATGCTTGTCATATCTTGTTGGGTAGGCCGTGGCAATTTGATAGGCGAGTGACTCACGATGGGTTCAAAAATAAGTACTCGTTTGTCTTGAAAAAAGAAACTGTTGTCTTACTTCCATTGTCCCCAAAGCAAGTATTGGAGGACCACTTGAAAAAGAAAAAGAGAGATGATGCCGAAAAAAAGAGTGAACTAAAAAGTGAGATGGCCTTTGAAAACAAAAATGAAGTGGCTGAAAAAAAGAGTGATCAAAAGAGTGAGATAGCCACAAAAACAAAAAAAGAGAGGAAAGAAAATGAGGGAAAAGAAAAAGAGAGGAAAGAGGCCAAAAAGAACTCTTATATGGCCCAAAAAGGTGAGGTAAAACACTTGTTGCACACACATGAGCCACTTGTGTTAATTCTTTACAAGGAGATCCTCTTTAACACAAGTGATATAGCCGGATCCCTTCCGAGCATTGTTGTTTCACTATTGCAGGAATTTGACGATGTATTTCCGGAGGAGCTACCTCAAGGCTTACCACCATTGAGGGGAATTGAGCACCAAATTGATTTGGTGCCCGGGAGTGCCTTGCCGAACCGTCCAGCTTATAGGAGCAATCCGGAGGAGACTAAGGAACTACAAAGGCAGGTAAGTGAGTTATTAGATAAAGTTTATGTGCGTGAGTCCATGTCACCTTGTGCGGTGCCTGTTTTGCTAGTCCCTAAGAAAGATGGCTCATGGCGTATGTGTGTGGACTGTAGGGCAATCAATAACATAACCATTAAGTATAGGCATCCCATACCTAGACTAGATGATATGTTAGATGAATTGCATGGGTCTTGCATTTTTAGTAAGATTGATTTGAGGAGTGGGTATCACCAAATTAGGATGAGAGAAGGTGATGAGTGGAAAACTGCTTTCAAAACTAAATATGGGTTGTATGAGTGGATGGTTATGCCTTTTGGTTTAACTAATGCACCTAGCACCTTTATGAGGTTGATGAATCATGTCTTGCGTGCACATATAGGTAAATTTGTTGTGGTTTACTTTGATGATATCCTAGTGTATAGCAAGAATCTTGAAGAGCATGTTAAACACTTGAAACTTGTGCTAATCACATTAAGGGCTGAAAATTTGTATGCTAACTTAAAGAAGTGTGATTTTTGTACAAACAAACTTGTGTTTCTTGGTTTCGTTGTGAGTTCACAAGGTATACAAGTTGATGAAGACAAGGTAAGTGCCATTCGAGATTGGCCAACGCCTACTAATGTTGGTCAAGTTCGAAGCTTTCATGGTCTTGCAAGCTTCTATAGGAGGTTTGTAAAGGATTTTAGCACATTGGCGGCACCGATGACGGCGGTCATCAAGAAGAACGTTCCATTCTGTTGGGGCGAGGAGCAAGAGAAGTCCTTTAATATTATCAAGCAAAAATTAATTAATGCTCCTTTACTTGTGTTACCTGATTTTGCTAATACTTTTGAAATTGAATGTGATGCTTCAGGTGTAGGTATTGGTGGCGTGTTGATGCAAGGAGGAAGGCCGGTGGCGTACTTTAGTGAGAAGCTCAATGGGGCAGCGCTGAACTATCCCACGTATGACAAGGAGTTCTATGCACTTGTGAGGACTCTTGAGACGTGGCATCACTACTTGAGGCCTAAAGAGTTTGTGATTCATACGGATCATGAGTCTCTAAAGCACCTCAAGGGGCAACAAAAGCTGAACAAGCGGCATGCTAAGTGGGTGGCCTTCATAGAGACATTCCCCTACATGATCAAGTATAAGCAAGGTAAGGAAAATGTAGTGGCCGATGCACTATCACGGAGGTATGTACTTTTCTCGACTTTGGAATCTAAAATATTGGGGTTTGAACTTGTTAAAGAGTTGTATGTGCTAGATGATGATTTTAAGGAAGTGTTTGAAACTTGTATGCATGGTCCACATGATAAATTCTACTTGCATAAAGGTTTCTTGTTTAGAGAGGATAGATTGTGCATTCCCAAGTCATCGATTCGTGAATTACTTGTTAGGGAGGCACATGGGGGTGGCCTAATGGGACACTTTGGGGTGGCTAAAACTTTAAGTGCATTGCATGAACATTTTTATTGGCCACACATGAAACGTGATGTTGAGCGTATTTGTGAGAGGTGCGTAACTTGTAGACAAGCTAAGTCTAGGACACTACCACATGGATTATATACACCACTTCCCATCCCTAGTGAACCTTGGGTTGATATCTCTATGGACTTTGTTTTGGGGTTACCTAGGACAAAGAAGGGGAGGGACTCTATATTTGTTGTTGTGGATAGATTTTCAAAAATGGCACACTTTATTGCTTGTCACAAGACGGATGATGCATCTAACATTGCGGACCTATTCTTTAGAGAAGTCGTTAGGCTGCATGGCATGCCTAGGACAATTGTGTCGGACCGTGATGTTAAATTCCTAAGTTATTTCTGGAAAACGCTGTGGGCTAAACTTGGCACTAAATTACTGTTTTCTACGACCTGTCATCCTCAGACTGATGGTCAAACTGAGGTAGTTAATAGGACGTTAGGAACTTTATTACGTGCTATTCTCAAGAAGAACTTAAAGAATTGGGAGAATTGCTTGCCATTTGTTGAGTTTGCTTATAATCGTTGTGTGCATTCTACTACTAACTATTCACCATTCGAAATTGTATACGGTTTTAATCCTTTGACTCCGTTGGATTTGATGTCTTTACCTGTGAGTGAAAGGTTGAACATGGATGGCAAAAGGAAGGCTGAATTTGTTAGGGGGTTGCATGAAAAGGCCAAAGCCAACATTGAGAAGAAGAATGAGCAATATGCCAAGCAAGCTAACAAGGGGAAAAAGAAGGTGGTATTCGAGAAGGGTGATTGGGTGTGGCTACACTTGAGGAAGGAGAGGTTTCCGGAGAAGCGACGCTCAAAGCTATTACCTAGGGGCGATGGGCCATTCCAAGTTCTTGAGAGGATCAATGACAATGCCTACAAACTCGACTTGCCGGGTGAGTATAATGTTAGCTCTACTTTTAATGTTAGTGACTTGTCGTTGTTTGATGTAGGTGACGAGCAAGATTTGAGGACAAATCCTTTTCAAGAAGGGGAGGATGATGCGAACGTGGACGTCCCAAGGAAAGCATGGGATCCTTTGCAGTTGCCGGAGGGACCAATCACGAGGGGTCGACTAAAGAGATTCAAGGAGGCGCTACAAGGAGTCATGAGCAAGCCGGAAGAGGTCGTGATGCATGGGAGTACGTTTGGAGGCCAACGGAATGTCATTCAAGCATTGCTGGAGAAACCCGAGGCCACACGGACGTGTACACGGACCTGCACACGGGGTCCGTGTCCTTTCCAAGCTAGGATGAGCAAATCCAGTGCCTACACGGACCTGGAGACGGACCCAGGCACGGGGTCCTTGCCCTTTGAAGTTGGCGAATACAGTGCCTACACGGACCCGTACACGGAGGTGAGCACGGGGTCCGTGTCCTTTGATCCAGATTGAAGATTAGTACAGTATGTACACGGACCCAGACACGGAGGTCTGCACGGGGTCCGTGCCTAGCGTTTTCTGCGCGGATTTGTTTCCTTTTCTAGAGTTTTATTATTTTTGGACACTAGATTGCATGGTATCTTTTGATATATTGACTATGTTGGACGAATTTTTGAGACAATACACATAATATTTTGAGTTTATCAAACTTTTGAGAATTTTCTCTCAACTTTTCAAAGCCAAGCTTTGTCAAATCAAATCAAACTTATCAAAGTTTTTAACTTTGTGGCGTTTGTCGATCGTTGCTTGTGCGGATTGTCGTAGGCAAAGTTCTTCGAAGGTTCGTATAGTTTTCGATTGTTTATCTTCGTGTTTATTTGTTGCTAAACTCTTGCTAGTTTAGAGGTGAATATCACATATTACTTGATTCAAAAGATCGGGAAAAACACACGAATCTTAATATCGTAATTGAATAGAGGGTGCAATTTATTTTTAATCGTTTTGCTATTTATTCGTGTCAAGATTCATATCAGGGTCCGTGCCTAGCGTTTTCTGCGCGGATTTGTTTCCTTTTCTAGAGTTTTATTATTTTGGGACACAAGATTGCATGGTATCTTTTGATATATTGGCTATGTTGGACGAAAAATTACACACAATACACATAATATTTTGAGTTATCAAAACTTTTTGAGAATTTTCTCTCAACTTTTCAAAGCCAAGATTTGTCAAATCAAATCAAACTTATCAAAGTTTTTAACTTTGTGGCGTTTGTCGGTCGTTGCTTGTGCGGATTGTCGTAGGCCAAGTTCTTCGAAGGTTCGTATAGTTTTCGATTGTTTATCTTCGTGTTTATTTGTTGCTAAACTCTTGCTAGTTTAGAGGTGAATATCACACAATACTTGATTCAAAAGATCGGGAAACACACACGAATCTTAATATCGTAATTGAATAGAGGGTGCGATTTATTTTTAATCGTGTTTGCTATTTATTCGTGTCAAGATTCATATCAGGTTGCCTACGACTAAGAAGGGGAGGGATTCTATTTATGGATTACTTTATGGGCTAAACTTTGCACAATAAAGTTGTAATCTACTACTTGTCATCCTCAAACGGATGGACAAACTGAAGTTGTCAATAGAACTTTGGGAACACTTTTGCGTACTATTCTTAAAAAGAACTTGGACTGACATTTCTATGGACTTTATTTTGGGGTTGCCTAGGACTAAGAAGGGGAGGGATTCTATTTATGGATTACTTTATGGGCTAAACTTTGCACAATAAAGTTGTAATCTACTACTTGTCATCCTCAAACGGATGGACAAACTGAAGTTGTCAATAGAACTTTAAGAACACTTTTGCGTGCTATTCTTAAAAAGAACTTGGACTGACATTTCTATAGACTTTATTTTGGAGTTGCCTAGGACTAAGAAGGGGAGGCATTCTATTTTGGATTACTTTATGGGCTAAACTTTGCACAATAAAGTTGTAATCTACTACTTGTCATCCTCAAACGGATGGACAAACTGAAGTTGTCAATAGAACTTTGGGAACACTTTTGCGTGCTATTCTTAAAAAGAACTTGGACTGACATTTCTATGGACTATTTTGGGGTTGCCTAGGACTAAGAAGGGGAGAGATTCTATTTTTGGATTACTTTATGGGCTAAACTTGGCACAAAATTGTTGTTTTCTACTACTTGTCATCCTCAAACGGATGGACAAACTGAAGTTGTAAATAGAACTTTGGGAACACTTTTGCGTGCTATTCTTAAAAGAACTTGGACTGAAATTTCTATAGACTTTATTTTGGAGTTGCCTATGACTAAGAAGGGGAGGGATTCTATTTATGGATTACTTTATGGGCTAAACTTTGCACAATAAAGTAGTAATCTACTACTTGTCATCCTCAAACGGATGGACAAACTGAAGTTGTAAATAGAACTTTGGGAACACTTTTGCGTGCTATTCTTAAAAAGAACTTGGACTGACATTTCTATGGACTTTATTTTGGGGTAGCCTAGGAATAAGAAGGGGAGGGATTCTATTTTTGGAATACTTTATGGGATAAACTTGGCACAAAATTGTTGTTTTCTACTATTTGTCATCGTCAAACGGATGGACAAACTGAAGTTGTAAATAGAACTTTGGGAACAATTTTGCGTGCTATTCTTAAAAGAACTTGGAGTGACATTTCTATAGACTTTATTTTTGAGTTGCCTATGACTAAGAAGGGGAGGGATTCTATTTATGTATTACTTTATGGGCTAAACTTTGCACAATAAAGTTGTAATCTACTACTTGTCATCCTCAAACGGATGGACAAACTGAAGTTGTCAATAGAACTTTGGGAACACTTTTGCGTGCTATTCTTAAAAAGAACTTGGACTGACATTTATATAGATTTTATTTTGGGGTAGCCTAGGACTAAGAAGGGGAGGGATTCTTTTTTTGGAATATTTTATGGGCTAAACTTTGCACAATAAAGTTGTAATCTACTACTTGTCATCCTCAAACGGATGGACAAACTGAAGTTGTAAATAGAACTTTGGGAACACTTTTGCGTGCTATTCTTAATAGAACTAGGATTGACATTTCTATGGACTTTATTTTGGGGTAGCCTAGGACTAAGAGGGGAGGGATTCTATTTTTGGAATACTTAATGGTATAAGCTTGGCACAAAATTGTTGTTTTCTACTACTTGTCATCCTCAAACGGATGGACAAACTGAAGTTGTAAATAGAACTTTGGGAACACTTTTGCGTGCTATTATTAAAAGAACTTGGACTGACATTTCTATAGACTTTATTTTGGAGTTGCCTATGACTAAGAAGGGGAGGGATTCTATTTATGGATTACTTTATGGGCTAAACTTTGCACAATAAAGTAGTAACCTACTACTTGTCATCCTCAAACGAATGGACAAACTGAAGTTGTCAATAGAACTTTGGGAACACTTTGGCGTGCTATTCTTAAAAGAACTTGGACTGACATTTCTATGGACTTTATTTTGGGGTTGCCTACGACTAAGAAGAGGAGGGATTCTATTTATGGATTACTTTATGGGCTAAACTTTGCACAATAAAGTTGTAATCTACTACTTGTCATCCTCAAACGGATGGACAAACTGAAGTTGTCAATAGAACTTTGGGAACACTTTTGCGTGCTATTCTTAAAAAGAACTTGGACTGACATTTCTATGGACTTTATTTTGGGGTTGCCTAGGACTAAGAAGGGGCGGGATTCTATTTATGGATTACTTTATGGGCTAAACTTTGCACAATAAAGTTGTAATCTACTACTTGTCATCCTCAAACGGATGGACAAACTGAAGTTGTCAATAGAACTTTGGGAACACTTTTGCGTGCTATTCTTAAAAAGAACTTGGACTGACATTTCTATAGACTTTATTTTGGAGTTGCCTAGGACTAAGAAGGGGAGGCATTCTATTTTGGATTACTTTATGGGCTAAACTTTGCACAATAAAGTTGTAATCTACTACTTGTCATCCTCAAACGGATGGACAAACTGAAGTTGTCAATAGAACTTTGGGAACACTTTTGCGTGCTATTCTTAAAAAGAACTTGGACTGACATTTCTATGGACTATTTTGGGGTTGCCTAGGACTAAGAAGGTGAGGGATTCTATTTTTGGATTACTTTATGGGCTAAACTTGGCACAAAATTGTTGTTTTCTACTACTTGTCATCCTCAAACGGATGGACAAACTGAAGTTGTAAATAGAACTTTGAGAACACTTTTGCGTGCTATTCTTAAAAGAACTTGGACTGACATTTCTATAGACTTTATTTTGGAGTTGCCTATGACTAAGAAGGGGAGGGATTCTATTTATGGATTACTTTATGGGCTAAACTTTGCACAATAAAGTTGTAATCTACTACTTGTCATCCTCAAACGGATGGACAAACTGAAGTTGTCAATAGAACTTTGGGAACACTTTTGCGTGCTATTCTTAAAAAGAACTTGGACTGACATTTCTATGGACTTTATTTTGTGGTTACCTAGGACTAAGAAGGGGAGGGATTCTATTTATGTATTACTTTATGGGCTAAACTTTGCACAATAAAGTTGTAATATACTACTTGTCATCTTCAAACGGATGGACAAACTGAAGTTGTCAATAGAACTTTGGGAACATTTTTGCGTGCTATTCTTAAAAAGAACTTGGACTGACATTTATATAGACTTTATTTTGGGGTAGCCTAGGACTAAGAAGGGGAGGGATTCTTTTTTGGAATACTTTATGGGCTAAACTTGGCACAATAAAGTTGTAATCTACTACTTGTCATCCTCAAAAGGATGGACAAACTGAAGTTGTAAATAGAACTTTGGGAACACTTTTGCGTGCTATTCTTAAAAGAACTTGGATTGACATTTCTATGGACTTTATTTTGGGGTAGCCTAGGACTAAGAAGGGGAGGGATTCTATTTTTGGAATACTTTATGGGAAAAACTTGGCACAAAATTGTTGTTTTCTACTACTTGTCATCCTCAAACGGATGGACAAACTGAAGTTGTAAATAGAATTTTGGGAACACTTTGGCGTGCTATTCTTAAAAGAACTTGGACTGACATTTCTATGGATTTTATTTTGGGGTTGCCTAGGACTAAGAAGGGGAGGGATTCTATTTATGGATTACTTTATGGGCTAAACTTTGCACAATAAAGTTGTAATCTACTACTTGTCATCCTCAAACGGATGGACAAACTGAAGTTGTCAATAGAACTTTGGGAACACTTTTGCGTGCTATTCTTAAAAAGAACTTGGACTGACATTTCTATAGACTTTATTTTGGAGTTGCCTAGGACTAAGAAGGGGAGGCATTCTATTTTGGATTACTTTATGGGCTAAACTTTGCACAATAAAGTTGTAATCTACTACTTGTCATCCTCAAACGGATGGACAAACTGAAGTTGTCAATAGAACTTTGGGAACACTTTTGCGTGCTATTCTTAAAAAGAACTTGGACTGACATTTCTATGGACTATTTTGGGGTTGCCTAGGACTAAGAAGGGGAGGGATTCTATTTTTGGATTACTTTATGGGCTAAACTTGGCACAAAATTGTTGTTTTCTACTACTTGTCATCCTCAAACGGATGGACAAACTGAAGTTGTAAATAGAACTTTGGGAACACTTTTGCGTGCTATTCTTAAAAGAACTTGGACTGACATTTCTATAGACTTTATTTTGGAGTTGCCTATGACTAAGAAGGGGAGGGATTCTATTTATGGATTACTTTATGGGCTAAATTTTGCACAATAAAGTTGTAATCTACTACTTGTCATCCTCAAACGGATGGACAAACTGAAGTTGTCAATAGAACTTTGGGAACACTTTTGCGTGCTATTCTTAAAAAGAACTTGGACTGACATTTCTATGGACTTTATTTTGTGGTTACCTAGGACTAAGAAGGGGAGGGATTCTATTTATGTATTACTTTATGGGCTAAACTTTGCACAATAAAGTTGTAATATACTACTTGTCATCTTCAAACGGATGGACAAACTGAAGTTGTCAATAGAACTTTGGGAACACTTTTGCGTGCTATTCTTAAAAAGAACTTGGACTGACATTTATATAGACTTTATTTTGGGGTAGCCTAGGACTAAGAAGGGGAGGGATTCTTTTTTTGGAATACTTTATGGGCTAAACTTGGCACAATAAAGTTGTAATCTACTACTTGTCATCCTCAAAAGGATGGACAAACTCAAGTTGTAAATAGAACTTTGGGAACACTTTTGCGTGCTATTCTTAAAAGAACTTGGATTGACATTTCTATGGACTTTATTTTGGGGTAGCCTAGGACTAAGAAGGGGAGGGATTCTATTTTTGGAATACTTTATGGGAAAAACTTGGCACAAAATTGTTGTTTTCTACTACTTGTCATCCTCAAACGGATGGACAAACTGAAGTTGTAAATAGAACTTTGGGAACACTTTGGCGTGCTATTCTTAAAAGAACTTGGACTGACATTTCTATGGACTTTATTTTGGGGTTGCCTAGGACTAAGAAGGGGAGGGATTCTATTTATGGATTACTTTCTGGGCTAAACTTTGCACAATAAAGTTGTAATCTACTACTTGTCATCCTCAAACGGATGGACAAACTGAAGTTGTCAATAGAACTTTGGGAACACTTTTGCGTGCTATTCTTAAAAAGAACTTGGACTGACATTTCTATGGACTATTTTGGGGTTGCCTAGGACTAAGAAGGGGAGGGATTCTATTTTTGGATTACTTTATGGGCTAAACTTGGCACAAAATTGTTGTTTTCTACTACTTGTCATCCTCAAACGGATGGACAAACTGAAGTTGTAAATAGAACTTTGGGAACACTTTTGCGTGCTATTCTTAAAAGAACTTGGACTGACATTTCTATAGACTTTATTTTGGAGTTGCCTATGACTAAGAAGGGGAGGGATTCTATTTATGGATTACTTTATGGGCTAAATTTTGCACAATAAAGTTGTAATCTACTACTTGTCATCCTCAAACGGATGGACAAACTGAAGTTGTCAATAGAACTTTGGGAACACTTTTGCGTGCTATTCTTAAAAAGAACTTGGACTGACATTTCTATGGACTTTATTTTGTGGTTACCTAGGACTAAGAAGGGGAGGGATTCTATTTATGTATTACTTTATGGGCTAAACTTTGCACAATAAAGTTGTAATATACTACTTGTCATCTTCAAACGGATGGACAAACTGAAGTTGTCAATAGAACTTTGGGAACACTTTTGCGTGCTATTCTTAAAAAGAACTTGGACTGACATTTATATAGACTTTATTTTGGGGTAGCCTAGGACTAAGAAGGGGAGGGATTCTTTTTTTGGAATACTTTATGGGCTAAACTTGGCACAATAAAGTTGTAATCTACTACTTGTCATCCTCAAAAGGATGGACAAACTCAAGTTGTAAATAGAACTTTGGGAACACTTTTGCGTGCTATTCTTAAAAGAACTTGGATTGACATTTCTATGGACTTTATTTTGGGGTAGCCTAGGACTAAGAAGGGGAGGGATTCTATTTTTGGAATACTTTATGGGAAAAACTTGGCACAAAATTGTTGTTTTCTACTACTTGTCATCCTCAAACGGATGGACAAACTGAAGTTGTAAATAGAACTTTGGGAACACTTTGGCGTGCTATTCTTAAAAGAACTTGGACTGACATTTCTATGGACTTTATTTTGGGGTTGCCTAGGACTAAGAAGGGGAGGGATTCTATTTATGGATTACTTTCTGGGCTAAACTTTGCACAATAAAGTTGTAATCTACTACTTGTCATCCTCAAACGGATGGACAAACTGAAGTTGTCAATAGAACTTTGGGAACACTTTTGCGTGCTATTCTTAAAAAGAACTTGGACTGACATTTCTATGGACTTTATTTTGTGGTTGCCTAGGACTAAGAAGGGAAGGGATTCTATTTATGTATTACTTTATGGGCTAAACTTTGCACAATAAAGTTGTAATCTACTACTTGTCATCTTCAAACGGATGGACAAACTGAAGTTGTCAATAGAATTTTGGGAACTCTTTTGCGTGCTATTCTTAAAAAGAACTTGGACTGACATTTATATAGACTTTATTTTGGGGTAGCCTAGGACTAAGAAGGGGAGGGATTCTTTTTTTGGAATACTTTATGGGCTAAACTTGGCACAATAAAGTTGTAATCTACTACTTGTCATCCTCAAACGGATGGACAAACTGAAGTTGTAAATAAAACTTTGGGAACACTTTTGCGTGCTATTCGTAAAAGAACTTGGATTGACATTTCTATAGACTTTATTTTGGGGTAGCCTAGGACTAAGAAGAGGAGGGATTCTATTTTTGGAATATTTTATGGGAAAAACTTGGCACAAAATTGTTGTTTTCTACTACTTGTCATCCTCAAACGGATGGAAAAACTGAAGTTGTAAATAGAACTTTGGGAACACTTTTGCGTGCTATTCTTAAAAGAACTTGGACTGACATTTCTATAGACTTTATTTTGGAGTTGCCTATGACTAAGAAGGGGAGGGATTCTATTTATGGATTACTTTATTGCTAAACTTTGCACAATAAAGTTGTAATCTACTACTTGTCATCCTCAAACGGATGGACAAACTGAAGTTGTCAATAGAACTTTGGGAACACTTTTGCGTGCTATTCTTAAAAAGAACTTGGACTGACATTTCTATGGACTTTATTTTGGGGTAGCCTAGGAATAAGAAGGGGAGGGATTCTATTTTTGGAATACTTTATGGGATAAACTTGGCACAAAATTGTTGTTTTCTACTATTTGTCATCCTCAAACAGATGGACAAACTGAAGTTGTAAATAGAACTTTGGGAACACTTTTGCGAGCTATTCTTAAAAGAACTTGGACTGACATTTCTATAGACTTTATTTTTGAGTTGCCTATGACTAAGAAGGGGAGGGATTCTATTTATGTATTACTTTATGGGCTAAACTTTGCACAATAAAGTTGTAATCTACTACTTGTCATCCTCAAACGGATGGACAAACTGAAGTTGTCAATAGAACTTTGGGAACACTTTTGCGTGCTATTCTTAAAAAGAACTTGGACTGACATTTATATAGACTTTATTTTGGGGTAGCCTAGGACTAAGAAGGGGAGGGATTCTTTTTTTGGAATATTTTATGGGCTAAACTTTGCACAATAAAGTTGTAATCTACTACTTGTCATCCTCAAACGGATGGACAAACTGAAGTTGTAAATAGAACTTTGGGAACACTTTTGCGTGCTATTCTTAATAGAACTTGGATTGACATTTCTATGGACTTTATTTTGGGGTAGCCTAGGACTAAGAGGGGAGGGATTCTATTTTTGGAATACTTTATGGGATAAACTTGGCACAAAATTGTTGTTTTCTACTACTTGTCATCCTCAAACGGATGGACAAACTGAAGTTGTAAATAGAACTTTGGGAACACTTTTGCGTGCTATTATTAAAAGAACTTGGACTGACATTTCTATAGACTTTATTTTGGAGTTGCCTATGACTAAGAAGGGGAGGGATTCTATTTATGGATTACTTTATGGGCTAAACTTTGCACAATAAAGTAGTAACCTACTACTTGTCATCCTCAAACGGATGGACAAACTGAAGTTGTCAATAGAACTTTGGGAACACTTTGGCGTGCTATTCTTAAAAGAACTTGGACTGACATTTCTATGGACTTTATTTTGGGGTTTCCTACGACTAAGAAGAGGAGGGATTCTATTTATGGATTACTTTATGGCTAAACTTTGCACAATAAAGTTGTAATCTACTACTTGTCATCCTCAAACGGATGGACAAACTGAAGTTGTCAATAGAACTTTGGGAACACTTTTGCGTGCTATTCTTAAAAGAACTTGGACTGACATTTCTATGGACTTTATTTTGGGGTTGCCTAGGACTAAGAAGGGGCGGGATTCTATTTATGGATTACTTTATGGGCTAAACTTTGCACAATAAAGTTGTAATCTACTACTTGTCATCCTCAAACGGATGGACAAACTGAAGTTGTCAATAGAACTTTGGGAACACTTTTGCGTGCTATTCTTAAAAAGAACTTGGACTGACATTTCTATGGACTATTTTGGGGTTGCCTAGGACTAAGAAGGGGAGGGATTCTATTTTTGGATTACTTTATGGGCTAAACTTGGCACAAAATTGTTGTTTTCTACTACTTGTCATCCTCAAACGGATGGACAAACTGAAGTTGTAAATAGAACTTTGGGAACACTTTTGCGTGCTATTCTTAAAAGAACTTGGACTGACATTTCTATAGACTTTATTTTGGAGTTGCCTATGACTAAGAAGGGGAGGGATTCTATTTATGGATTACTTTATGGGCTAAACTTTGCACAATAAAGTTGTAATCTACTACTTGTCATCCTCAAACGGAAGGACAAACTGAAGTTGTCAATAGAACTTTGGGAACACTTTTGCGTGCTATTATTAAAAGAACTTGGACTGACATTTCTATAGACTTTATTTTGGAGTTGCCTATGACTAAGAAGGGGAGGGATTCTATTTATGGATTACTTTATGGGCTAAACTTTGCACAATAAAGTAGTAACCTACTACTTGTCATCCTCAAACGGATGGACAAACTGAAGTTGTCAATAGAACTTTGGGAACACTTTGGCGTGCTATTCTTAAATGAACTTGGACTGACATTTCTATGGACTTTATTTTGGGGTTTCCTACGACTAAGAAGAGGAGGGATTCTATTTATGGATTACTTTATGGGCTAAACTTTGCACAATAAAGTTGTAATCTACTACTTGTCATCCTCAAACGGATGGACAAACTGAAGTTGTCAATAGAACTTTGGGAACACTTTTGCGTGCTATTCTTAAAAAGAACTTGGACTGACATTTCTATAGACTTTATTTTGGAGTTGCCTAGGACTAAGAAGGGGAGGCATTCTATTTTGGATTACTTTATGGGCTAAACTTTGCACAATAAAGTTGTAATCTACTACTTGTCATCCTCAAACGGATGGACAAACTGAAGTTGTCAATAGAACTTTGGGAACACTTTTGCGTGCTATTCTTAAAAAGAACTTGGACTGACATTTCTATGGACAATTTTGGGGTTGCCTAGGACTAAGAAGGGGAGGGATTCTATTTTTGGATTACTTTATGGGCTAAACTTGGCACAAAATTGTTGTTTTCTACTACTTGTCATCCTCAAACGGATGGACAAACTGAAGTTGTAAATAGAACTTTGGGAACACTTTTGCGTGCTATTCTTAAAAGAACTTGGACTGACATTTCTATAGACTTTATTTTGGAGTTGCCTATGACTAAGAAGGGGAGGGATTCTATTTATGGATTACTTTATGGGCTAAACTTTGCACAATAAAGTTGTAATCTACTACTTGTCATCCTCAAACGGAAGGACAAACTGAAGTTGTCAATAGAACTTTGGGAACACTTTTGCGTGCTATTCTTAAAAAGAACTTGGACTGACATTTCTATGGACTTTATTTTGTGGTTACCTAGGACTAAGAAGGGGAGGGATTCTATTTATGTATTACTTTATGGGCTAAACTTTGCACAATAAAGTTGTAATATACTACTTGTCATCTTCAAACGGATGGACAAACTGAAGTTGTCAATAGAACTTTGGGAACACTTTTGCGTGCTATTCTTAAAAAGAACTTGGACTGACATTTATATAGACTTTATTTTGGGGTAGCCTAGGACTAAGAAGGGGAGGGATTCTTTTTTTGGAATACTTTATGGGCTAAACTTGGCACAATAAAGTTGTAATCTACTACTTGTCATCCTCAAAAGGATGGACAAACTGAAGTTGTAAATAGAACTTTGGGAACACTTTTGCGTGCTATTCTTAAAAGAACTTGGATTGACATTTCTATGGACTTTATTTTGTGGTAGCCTAGGACTAAGAAGGGGAGGGATTCTATTTTTGGAATACTTTATGGGAAAAACTTGGCACAAAATTGTTGTTTTCTACTACTTGTCATCCTCAAACGGATGGACAAACTGAAGTTGTAAATAGAACTTTGGGAACACTTTGGCGTGCTATTCTTAAAAGAACTTGGACTGACATTTCTATGGACTTTATTTTGGGGTTGCCTAGGACTAAGAAGGGGAGGGATTCTATTTATGGATTACTTTCTGGGCTAAACTTTGCACAATAAAGTTGTAATCTACTACTTGTCATCCTCAAACGGATGGACAAACTGAAGTTGTCAATAGAACTTTGGGAACACTTTTGCGTACTATTCTTAAAAAGAACTTGGACTGACATTTCTATGGACTTTATTTTGGGGTTGCCTAGGACTAAGAAGGGGCGGGATTCTATTTATGGATTACTTTATGGGCTAAACTTTGCACAATAAAGTTGTAATCTACTACTTGTCATCCTCAAACGGATGGACAAACTGAAGTTGTCAATAGAACTTTGGGAACACTTTTGCGTGCTATTCTTAAAAAGAACTTGGACTGACATTTCTATAGACTTTATTTTGGAGTTGCCTAGGACTAAGAAGGGGAGGCATTCTATTTTGGATTACTTTATGGGCTAAACTTTGCACAATAAAGTTGTAATCTACTACTTGTCATCCTCAAACGGATGGACAAACTGAAGTTGTCAATAGAACTTTGGGAACACTTTTGCGTGCTATTCTTAAAAAGAACTTGGACTGACATTTCTATGGACTATTTTGGGGTTGCCTAGGACTAAGAAGGGGAGGGATTCTATTTTTGGATTACTTTATGGGCTAAACTTGGCACAAAATTGTTGTTTTCTACTACTTGTCATCCTCAAACGGATGGACAAACTGAAGTTGTAAATAGAACTTTGGGAACACTTTTGCGTGCTATTCTTAAAAGAACTTGGACTGACATTTCTATAGACTTTATTTTGGAGTTGCCTATGACTAAGAAGGGGAGGGATTCTATTTATGGATTACTTTATGGGCTAAACTTTGCACAATAAAGTTGTAATCTACTACTTGTCATCCTCAAACGGATGGACAAACTGAAGTTGTCAATAGAACTTTGGGAACACTTTTGCGTGCTATTCTTAAAAAGAACTTGGACTGACATTTCTATGGACTTTATTTTGTGGTTACCTAGGACTAAGAAGGGGAGGGATTCTATTTATGTATTACTTTATGGGCTAAACTTTGCACAATAAAGTTGTAATATACTACTTGTCATCTTCAAACGGATGGACAAACTGAAGTTGTCAATAGAACTTTGGGAACACTTTTGCGTGCTATTCTTAAAAAGAACTTGGACTGACATTTATATAGACTTTATTTTGGGGTAGCCTAGGACTAAGAAGGGGAGGGATTCTTTTTTTGGAATACTTTATGGGCTAAACTTGGCACAATAAAGTTGTAATCTACTACTTGTCATCCTCAAACGGATGGACAAACTGAAGTTGTAAATAGAACTTTGGGAACACTTTTGCGTGCTATTCTTAAAAGAACTTGGATTGACATTTCTATGGACTTTATTTTGGGGTAGCCTAGGACTAAGAAGGGGAGGGATTCTATTTTTGGAATACTTTATGGGAAAAACTTGGCACAAAATTGTTGTTTTCTACTACTTGTCATCCTCAAACGGATGGACAAACTGAAGTTGTAAATAGAACTTTGGGAACACTTTGGCGTGCTATTCTTAAAAGAACTTGGACTGACATTTCTATGGACTTTATTTTGGGGTTGCCTAGGACTAAGAAGGGGAGGGATTCTATTTATGGATTACTTTCTGGGCTAAACTTTGCACAATAAAGTTGTAATTTACTACTTGTCATCCTCAAACGGATGGACAAACTGAAGTTGTCATTAGAACTTTGGGAACACTTTTGCGTGCTATTCTTAAAAAGAACTTGGACTGACATTTCTATGGACTTTATTTTGTGGTTGCCTAGGACTAAGAAGGGAAGGGATTCTATTTATGTATTACTTTATGGGCTAAACTTTGCACAATAAAGTTGTAATCTACTACTTGTCATCTTCAAACGGATGGACAAACTGAAGTTGTCAATAGAATTTTGGGAACTCTTTTGCGTGCTATTCTTAAAAAGAACTTGGACTGACATTTATATAGACTTTATTTTGGGGTAGCCTAGGACTAAGAAGGGGAGGGATTCTTTTTGTAATGCCCAGAGCAATGATTGACATGTACGAATTCATAAATATGTTGTGAAGATTGTACATAACCATAAGAAATAAGAAATGATATCATATATGATTTTCAGTATGATTATGACTTGTTAGGACAGAAGTACTGTATTGGATTATGATTGAGAATATGATAGTGTTGATATCTATTGAGAATTAGATTGACCGGCATCGAGAATATTGGAGTATTTATATTTCGGTGAGACCGGAAGGACCGAACCGAGATCGGAACGTACGATCAGAGTTCGCACCGTCCGTTCGGAGTTCGGAGCGTCCGAGCCAGGTGGCTGGACACATGGATGGCATGCAATAGTTCGGATCGACCGATCGTAGTTCGGATCATCCGAGACAGTTGGCTAGAGACGTGGAAGACATGCAGGATTCGGAATGTACGAAGTAAGTTCGGAGCGTCCGAAGGGTGTCAGATCGGAGCGTCCGAAGTGGATCGGATCTTCCGATCATTGTCTATAAATAGAGGCGAGGTTTCGTTAGATTTGAAAGCATTAGAAACATTTCTTAGAAGTGTTAAGAATCATTCCTATTGCAGATTCATCTTCTCGACTGTAACAGCAATTCTACGACGGAAGGTATACTACATGCTTTGTTTTGGGGAATCACGACTCAAATGAGATCACATTTGAGTTTCCCAACTAAAATCACATACGAGTTTTATTGTTTATATCTTGATATAGGTATTATTATAGATTTGTTTATATGCAAATCTCGTTATGCTTTGTTTACAGATCATGTTACATTGCATTAGATGTTTATTAGAACTTGTATTCAATTCCTATTATGCTTTGTTTACAGATCATGTTACATTGCATTAGATGATTATGCTTGTTTACAGATTTTGTATTCATGCATTAAGATAGGACAGTCTGGAGATCAGGCAGACTTCTAGACGTTCGGTTCTATCCCAGCTTAGGGGAAGATCACCCCCCTATTGTAGACGTGGATACAGATCAGGCCGAAGTCTAGGAATAAGACGTACCGTCACCCCGATTGGGAGGGTAGGTGATAGATCGTCTTATTCACACCGGGATCCCTAGAGTTTTAGTCGAGTCGCATCTAGACATGATTAGGCTCGCATTTCATGATTTTATATGAATGACATTCATATCAGCATGTTTCATGTTTTATAGTATTTATATGCATGTTCACATGTTTATACTGGGATGTGTTCTCACCGGTTTTCCGGCTGTTGTTATGTCTGTATGTGTGCATAACAACAGGTGGGGCAGGATTTGGGTCGAGACAGAGATGATCGTGTTAGCGTGGAGATCTCGGGCCTAGCAGACGGACCAGTAGTTGTCTTTTGTTATGTACTGTATTTTATTACTGGTTAGTTGAGGACATACGAAACAGGACATAGATTTTATGTTTGTATGTTGTAAATTAAATAAAGGACTTGTGCTTGTCTAGTTACATTTTGATTTAAATATAAAAGCGAAAAATTGACCCACATTTTAGAATAACAATCCATTTAATCCCAAGAAAAAGATTTAGAGCCCGGGTCCCCACAACAGGTGGTATCAGAGCCGATAGTTCCGTTAGACTGAAATAGGATAGAATGAGCGGGGTAGATCGAGTCTTCTTCCTTGCTTGATGATGTGCTAGCATGATTATTGTTTTCTTATTACATGTTGTTTGGTATTTGATTAATTTCAGCATGTGATTGACTGAATCAGAACCGATTCTAGATCAGAGGTAACTGACTAGATGATGGCTGAGACAGTTGTATATCTTGTTTACTAATCAGTTGGATTATTAGATATGCCTCCTAGAAGAGCAGCCGTACCTCTACGACCAGCAGCGCCAGAGCAGGGGAGTACATCCGGAGATTCTATGGATGTTACGGCGACCCCTATGGAGACGTTGCTGAAGCGATTCCAATCCTTTCGACCTCCCACTTTAAAAGGTACCGAGAATGCCATCGAGTGCGAAAGTTGGCTTGAAGATATTGAGATGCTATTCGACTCGTTGGAGTACAGTGATGAGAAGAGGATCAAGCTAATTGGCCATCAATTGCAAGATATAGCAAAGAATTGGTGGTTGAACATTAGGAGAGCTTTAGAGCAGCGGGGTACCGAAATTTCTTGGAAGGTATTCAAGACCGAGTTTTATCAGCGATTCTTCCCTGTATCCTACCGTAAAGATAAAGGCGCTGAATTCGCAAACCTGAGGCAAGGGCCATTGAACATTGAGGAGTACGTTGCTAAATTCTCTTCTTTGCTTCGTTTTGCACCCCATGTTTCAGGAAATGACGAGGCCATGGCGGATCAGTTTATAAATGGCCTGAATCCAGATATCTTTACGTTAGTCAATACTGGGAGACCCGATAACTTCTCGGATGCATTGAATCGTGCCAAAGGAGCTGAAGCAGGATTGCTTAGACAACGGAGTGCTCCGTATGTTGCACCAAGTCCAAGACCGCCACTACCTCCATCCCAAGTTCCTCCTCCTCGAGTCGAAAGTGGTGGTAGTGGTAGTGGACGCAAAGAACAGCTGAAGGCGAAGGGGAAACAGTTTAAAAGACCAGGGAGCAGTTCGTCGAGCTCCAGCGGATCAAAACAGAGTGGTTTTGATCAAAGTTCAAGGTTTATCGGTGGTTATTGCAGTTCCTGTGGAGGAAAGCATGCGACTGAACAGTGTCAAGGGGTGACAGGGAGATGCAACTATTGCAGGCAACCAGGGCATTTTGCCAAAGTCTGTCCACAGAGAGGTGTACAGCAAGGCCAGAGTGGAAGAGCATCCGGTTCAGTACCTCAGTTTGAGCGGCAGGCATCGTCGGTTCACTCTTTTCAGCCTCCACCAGCACCGACTCCACCCAGAGGCCGAGGTAGTCAGACTGTGACTCAACCTCCGAGGCAACAGGCCCAAGTGTTTGCGTTGACAGAGGAGCAAGCACAAGATGCACCAGATGATGTTATAGCAGGTAACTGTCTCCTTTATGGTTATCCTGCTTATATCTTGATAGATACAGGTGCATCGCATACATTCATCTCAGAACGATTTGCATTGTTGCATTCATTGCCTGTTGAGTCTTTGTTAGACGTTGTGTCTATTAATTCTCCGTTGGGAAGTGGATTAATATCTGTAACTACGGTTAGACATTGCATTCTACAGTTTGAAGGGCATGAGATTGACCTAGATTGTATAGTGTTGGGTCTAGCTGATTTTGATTGTATAGTCGGTATTGACATGCTAACAAAGTACAGAGCTACCGTGGATTGTTTCCACAAGATTGTCAGATTCAGACCCGAGATGACAGACGAGTGGAAATTCTACGGGAAGGGTTCCAGATCTCGGATTCCCTTGATTTCGGCTCTTACTATGAACAGACTATTACAGAAAGGAGCGGATGGTTTCTTTATTTATGCTGTAGATATGCAGAAGTCGAGCCCGGCGTTGACAGATATACCAGTAGTACGGGAATTTCCAGATATTTTTCCAGATGAGATCCCAGGATTACCTCCGGTTCGTGAGATAGATTTCAGCATTGAACTTGCGCCAGGTACCGTACCTATTTCGAGAGCTCCATATAGGATGGCACCCATCGAACTCAAAGAATTGAAAGCACAATTAGAAGATCTTCTAGCCAAGGGATATATCAGACCTAGTGTATCTCCTTGGGGCGCTCCGGTGCTGTTCGTGCGAAAGAAAGATGGGTCGATGCGGTTATGTATCGATTACCGGCAGTTGAACAAGGCAACGATCAAGAATAAATATCCTTTGCCTAGGATCGATGACCTATTTGATCAGTTGCAGGGATCCTCGGTCTATTCTAAGATTGATTTACGTTCTGGTTATCATCAGCTCAGAGTTCGAGATATAGACATACCAAAAACAGCGTTTCGAACCAGGTATGGACATTACGAATTTATTGTCATGCCTTTTGGTTTAACAAATGCTCCTGCGGTATTTATGGGCTTGATGAACCAAGTGTTTCAGAGATATCTAGATGAATTTGTGATTGTCTTCATTGATGACATTTTGGTGTATTCGAAGAACAGAAATGAGCATGCAGAGCATCTCAGAATTGTGTTGCAGACGTTGAGAAATGAGCGACTGTATGCTAAATTGTCAAAGTGTGAGTTTTGGTTGAATAGAGTTGTCTTCTTAGGACATATCATTTCTGGAGATGGTATTTCTGTTGATCCGAGTAAAGTGGAAGCTGTGATTAGTTGGTCGAGACCGACTTCTGTACCAGAAATACGCAGTTTCATGGGCTTAGCCGGATACTACAGAAGATTTATCAAAGATTTCTCCAGTATTGCCAAACCAATAACTCAATTAACACAAAAGAATGCACCATTTGTTTGGTCAGAGGAGTGTGAGTCTAGCTTTGTTGAATTGAAGAAAAGGCTGACCAGTGCTCCAGTATTGACGATACCTTCAGGTACAGGTGATTTTGTTGTATATTGTGATGCTTCTCATAGAGGTTTGGGATGTGTTCTTATGCAGCGAGGTCATGTGATCGCATACGCCTCGAGACAATTGAAGCCACATGAAGTTCGATACCCCATTCATGATCTTGAATTGGCGGCTATCGTGTTTGCATTAAAGATTTGGCGTCATTATCTCTATGGCGAGAAATTTGAAATCTTTTCCGATCACAAAAGCTTAAAGTACCTATTTTCTCAATCAGAGCTGAACATGAGGCAGCGTAGATGGCTTGATCTACTGAAAGACTTTGACTGTGAAATCAAATATTATCCAGGTAAGTCAAATGCAGCAGCAGATGCCTTGAGTCGTAAGGTATGTTCTTTGTCCTTATCGACGATAGGTGTTAACAAGTTAATTGAAAATTGCTGTATGTCTGGATTAGAATTTGATACAGATAGTAAGCCACTACGACTCTTTACGATCCAAGTTGAGCCCAATTTGATTATGAGGATTAAGGAAGCACAAAAAAACTGATCAGAATGTGCAAAGATCAATCCAAATGGTCAGATCAGGGCATGTATCAGAATATCAGGTACGAGATCATGTGTTGTACGTGAATAACCGTCTAGTTGTGCCAGATGTTGCAGATTTGAGGCAGCAGATTCTGACAGAGGCACATTGTAGTCGGTTCAGCATTCATCCTGGTGGCAGGAAGATGTACAATGACTTGAAGACCCAATTCTGGTGGAAACAAATGAAGTCAGACATTGCCGAATTTGTGTCTAAATGCTTGAACTGCCAACAGGTGAAGGCCGAGAGGAAGAAGCCGGGGGGTTTACTTCAGAGTTTATCCATTCCAGAATGGAAATGGGACCACATTTCCATGGATTTCGTGACGAAGTTACCTCGATCATCCAGAGGTTGCGATGCGATTTGGGTCATTATTGACAGATTGACCAAATCTGCTTGTTTCATCCCTTATAGAATGACGTATAGACAGGATCAGATGGCGGAGATTTATATTCGTGAGGTAGTCAGATTGCATGGAGTGCCGAAGTCTATCGTATCAGATCGTGATCCACGATTCACTTCACACTTCTGGCACAGTTTACAGCAGGCGTTAGGTACGACCTTACACCTTAGCACTGCTTACCATCCTCAGACAGACGGACAGTCAGAACGGACTATCCAGACATTAGAGGATATGTTGAGAGCCGTCGTACTAGATTTTGGCATTAGTTGGCAAGATTCCCTACCTCTTTGCGAATTCTCGTACAATAATAGCTATCAGACGAGCATTGAGATGGCACCGTTTGAAGCTTTGTATGGCAAGAAGTGCAGATCTCCACTATATTGGGACGATGTTTCAGAAGTACCAGAACTTGGGCCAGATATGATTCGTGACATGACTGAGAAGGTAAAGATCATTCAGAAACGAATGAAGACAGCACAAGATCGACAAGCAAAGTATGCCAATATCCGACGTAGACCATTAGTATTTGAGGCAGGAGATAGAGTATTCTTGAAGATTTCTCCATTCAGAGGCGTTGTAAGATTTGGCAAACGCGGGAAACTCTCTCCTCGATACATTGGTCCTTACGAGATTCTTGAAAAGATTGGCGATCGAGCTTATCGACTTGCTCTTCCTCCTTCCTTATCCGGAATACATGACGTATTTCATGTATCAATGTTACGCAGATATATGCCAGATGTTTCTCATGTTATTCAACCGAACGAAGCTGAACTTGATCACACCTTGAGCTATATAGAACGACCGATACAGATTCTTGATCGAAAGGACAAACAGCTCAGAACGAAGACCATTCCACTTGTGAAAGTTCAGTGGAGTCGACATGGCATTGAGGAAGCGACGTGGGAAACGGAAGAAAACATGAGGCAGAAACACCCCGAGTTATTTATATGATATGAGTATGTATTCAGTTTAGATTATCAAACTGTTTTAGATACTTTGTATGGTTACTTCAGTTCGAGGACGAACTTCTGTCTTAGAGGGGGAGAAATGTAATGCCCAGAGCAATGATTGACATGTACGAATTCATAAATATGTTGTGAAGATTGTACATAACCATAAGAAATAAGAAATGATATCATATATGATTTTCAGTATGATTATGACTTGTTAGGACAGAAGTACTGTATTGGATTATGATTGAGAATATGATAGTGTTGATATCTATTGAGAATTAGATTGACCGGCATCGAGAATATTGGAGTATTTATATTTCGGTGAGACCGGAAGGACCGAACCGAGATCGGAACGTACGATCAGAGTTCGCACCGTCCGTTCGGAGTTCGGAGCGTCCGAGCCAGGTGGCTGGACACATGGATGGCATGCAATAGTTCGGATCGACCGATCGTAGTTCGGATCATCCGAGACAGTTGGCTAGAGACGTGGAAGACATGCAGGATTCGGAATGTACGAAGTAAGTTCGGAGCGTCCGAAGGGTGTCAGATCGGAGCGTCCGAAGTGGATCGGATCTTCCGATCATTGTCTATAAATAGAGGCGAGGTTTCGTTAGATTTGAAAGCATTAGAAACATTTCTTAGAAGTGTTAAGAATCATTCCTATTGCAGATTCATCTTCTCGACTGTAACAGCAATTCTACGACGGAAGGTATACTACATGCTTTGTTTTGGGGAATCACGACTCAAATGAGATCACATTTGAGTTTCCCAACTAAAATCACATACGAGTTTTATTGTTTATATCTTGATATAGGTATTATTATAGATTTGTTTATATGCAAATCTCGTTATGCTTTGTTTACAGATCATGTTACATTGCATTAGATGTTTATTAGAACTTGTATTCAATTCCTATTATGCTTTGTTTACAGATCATGTTACATTGCATTAGATGATTATGCTTGTTTACAGATTTTGTATTCATGCATTAAGATAGGACAGTCTGGAGATCAGGCAGACTTCTAGACGTTCGGTTCTATCCCAGCTTAGGGGAAGATCACCCCCCTATTGTAGACGTGGATACAGATCAGGGCGAAGTCTAGGAATAAGACGTAC
The DNA here is from genome assembly GCF_022965805.1 of Primulina eburnea. Classification (NCBI taxonomy): domain Eukaryota; kingdom Viridiplantae; phylum Streptophyta; class Magnoliopsida; order Lamiales; family Gesneriaceae; genus Primulina; species Primulina eburnea. The sequence goes on along the minus strand of NC_133118.1, from coordinate 12,775,682 downwards.
CGTCACCCCGATTGGGAGGGTAGGTGATAGATCGTCTTATTCACACCGGGATCCCTAGAGTTTTAGTCGAGTCGCATCTAGACATGATTAGGCTCGCATTTCATGATTTTATATGAATGACATTCATATCAGCATGTTTCATGTTTTATAGTATTTATATGCATGTTCACATGTTTATACTGGGATGTGTTCTCACCGGTTTTCCGGCTGTTGTTATGTCTGTATGTGTGCATAACAACAGGTGGGGCAGGATTTGGGTCGAGACAGAGATGATCGTGTTAGCGTGGAGATCTCGGGCCTAGCAGACGGACCAGTAGTTGTCTTTTGTTATGTACTGTATTTTATTACTGGTTAGTTGAGGACATACGAAACAGGACATAGATTTTATGTTTGTATGTTGTAAATTAAATAAAGGACTTGTGCTTGTCTAGTTACATTTTGATTTAAATATAAAAGCGAAAAATTGACCCACATTTTAGAATAACAATCCATTTAATCCCAAGAAAAAGATTTAGAGCCCGGGTCCCCACACTTTTTTTGGAATACTTTATGGGCTAAACTTGGCACAATAAAGTTGTAATCTACTACTTGTCATCCTCAAACGGATGGACAAACTGAAGTTGTAAATAAAACTTTGGGAACACTTTTGCGTGCTATTCTTAAAAGAACTTGGATTGACATTTCTATAGACTTTATTTTGGGGTAGCCTAGGACTAAGAAGAGGAGGGATTCTATTTTTGGAATACTTTATGGGAAAAACTTGGCACAAAATTGTTGTTTTCTACTACTTGTCATCCTCAAACGGATGGACAAACTGAAGTTGTAAATAGAACTTTGGGAACACTTTTGCGTGCTATTCTTAAAAGAACTTGGACTGACATTTCTATAGACTTTATTTTGGAGTTGCCTATGACTAAGAAGGGGAGGGATTCTATTTATGGATTACTTTATGGGCTAAACTTTGCACAATAAAGTTGTAATCTACTACTTGTCATCCTCAAACGGATGGACAAACTGAAGTTGTCAATAGAACTTTGGGAACACTTTTGCGTGCTATTCTTAAAAAGAACTTGGACTGACATTTCTATGGACTTTATTTTGGGGTTGCCTAGGACTAAGAAGGGGCGGGATTCTATTTATGGATTACTTTATGGGCTAAACTTTGCACAATAAAGTTGTAATCTACTACTTGTCATCCTCAAACGGATGGACAAACTGAAGTTGTCAATAGAACTTTGGGAACACTTTTGCGTGCTATTCTTAAAAAGAACTTGGACTGACATTTCTATAGACTTTATTTTGGAGTTGCCTAGGACTAAGAAGGGGAGGCATTCTATTTTGGATTACTTTATGGGCTAAACTTTGCACAATAAAGTTGTAATCTACTACTTGTCATCCTCAAACGGATGGACAAACTGAAGTTGTCAATAGAACTTTAGGAACACTTTTGCGTGCTATTCTTAAAAAGAACTTGGACTGACATTTCTATGGACTATTTTGGGGTTGCCTAGGACTAAGAAGGGGAGGGATTCTATTTTTGGATTACTTTATGGGCTAAACTTGGCACAAAATTGTTGTTTTCTACTACTTGTCATCCTCAAACGGATGGACAAACTGAAGTTGTAAATAGAACTTTGGGAACACTTTTGCGTGCTATTCTTAAAAGAACTTGGACTGACATTTCTATAGACTTTATTTTGGAGTTGCCTATGACTAAGAAGGGGAGGGATTCTATTTATGGATTACTTTATGGGCTAAACTTTGCACAATAAAGTTGTAATCTACTACTTGTCATCCTCAAACGGATGGACAAACTGAAGTTGTCAATAGAACTTTGGGAACACTTTTGCGTGCTATCCTTAAAAAGAACTTGGACTGACATTTCTATGGACTTTATTTTGTGGTTACCTAGGACTAAGAAGGGGAGGGATTCTATTTATGTATTACTTTATGGGCTAAACTTTGCACAATAAAGTTGTAATATACTACTTGTCATCTTCAAACGGATGGACAAACTGAAGTTGTCAATAGAACTTTGGGAACACTTTTGCGTGCTATTCTTAAAAAGAACTTGGACTGACATTTATATAGACTTTATTTTGGGGTAGCCTAGAACTAAGAAGGGGAGGGATTCTTTTTTTGGAATACTTTATGGGCTAAACTTGGCACAATAAAGTTGTAATCTACTACTTGTCATCCTCAAACGGATGGACAAACTGAAGTTGTAAATAGAACTTTGGGAACACTTTTGCGTGCTATTCTTAAAAGAACTTGGATTGACATTTCTATGGACTTTATTTTGGGGTAGCCTAGGACTAAGAAGGGGAGGGATTCTATTTTTGAAATACTTTATGGGAAAAACTTGGCACAAAATTGTTGTTTTCTACTACTTGTCATCCTCAAACGGATGGACAAACTGAAGTTGTAAATAGAACTTTGGGAACACTTTGGCGTGCTATTCTTAAAAGAACTTGGACTGACATTTCTATGGACTTTATTTTGGGGTTGCCTAGGACTAAGAAGGGGAGGGATTCTATTTATGAATTACTTTCTGGGCTAAACTTTGCACAATAAAGTTGTAATCTACTACTTGTCATCCGCAAACGGATGGACAAACTAAAGTTGTCAATAGAACTTTGGGAACACTTTTGCGTACTATTCTTCAAAAGAACTTGGACTGACATTTCTATGGACTTTATTTTGGGGTTGCCTAGGACTAAGAAGGGGCGGGATTCTATTTATGGATTACTTTATGGGCTAAACTTTGCACAATAAAGTTGTAATCTACTACTTGTCATCCTCAAACGGATGGACAAACTGAAGTTGTCAATAGAACTTTGGGAACACTTTTGCGTGCTATTCTTAAAAAGAACTTGGACTGACATTTCTATAGACTTTATTTTGGAGTTGCCTAGGACTAAGAAGGGGAGGCATTCTATTTTGGATTACTTTATGGGCTAAACTTTGCACAATAAAGTTGTAATCTACTACTTGTCATCCTCAAACGGATGGACAAACTGAAGTTGTCAATAGAACTTTGGGAACACTTTTGCGTGCTATTCTTAAAAAGAACTTGGACTGACATTTCTATGGACTATTTTGGGGTTGCCTAGGACTAAGAAGGGGAGGGATTCTGTTTTTGGATTACTTTATGGGCTAAACTTGGCACAAAATTGTTGTTTTCTACTACTTGTCATCCTCAAACGGATGGACAAACTGAAGTTGTAAATAGAACTTTGGGAACACTTTTGCGTGCTATTCTTAAAAGAACTTGGACTGACATTTCTATAGACTTTATTTTGGCGTTGCCTATGACTAAGAAGGGGAGGGATTCTATTTATGGATTACTTTATGGGATAAATTTTGCACAATAAAGTTGTAATATACTACTTGTCATCTTCAAACGGATGGACAAACTGAAGTTGTCAATAGAACTTTGGGAACACTTTTGCGTGCTATTCTTAAAAAGAACTTAGACTGACATTTATATAGACTTTATTTTGGGGTAGCCTAGGACTAAGAAGGGGAGGGATTCTTTTTTTGTAATACTTTATGGGCTAAACTTGGCACAATAAAGTTGTAATCTACTACTTGTCATCCTCAAACGGATGGACAAACTGAAGTTGTAAATAGAACTTTGGGAACACTTTTGCGTGCTATTCTTAAAAGAACTTGGATTGACATTTCTATGGACTTTATTTTGGGGTAGCCTAGGACTAAGAAGGGGAGGGATTCTATTTTTGGAATACTTTATGGGAAAAACTTGGCACAAAATTGTTGTTTTCTACTACTTGTCATCCTCAAACGGATGGACAAACTGAAGTTGTAAATAGAACTTTGGGAACACTTTGGCGTGCTATTCTTAAAAGAACTTGGACTGACATTTCTATGGACTTTATTTTGGGGTTGCCTAGGACTAAGAAGGGGAGGGATTCTATTTATGGATTACTTTCTGGGCTAAACTTTGCACAATAAAGTTGTAATCTACTACTTGTCATCCTCAAACGGATGGACAAACTGAAGTTGTCAATAGAACTTTGGGAACACTTTTGCTCGGTATTCTTAAAAAGAACTTGGACTGACATTTCTATGGACTTTATTTTGTGGTTGCCTAGGACTAAGAAGGGAAGGGATTCTATTTATGTATTACTTTATGGGCTAAACTTTGCACAATAAAGTTGTAATCTACTACTTGTCATCTTCAAACGGATGGACAAACTGAAGTTGTCAATAGAATTTTGGGAACACTTTTGCGTGCTATTCTTAAAAAGAACTTGGACTGACATTTATATAGACTTTATTTTGGGGTAGCCTAGGACTAAGAAGGGGAGGGATTCTTTTTTTGGAATACTTTATGGGCTAAACTTGGCACAATAAAGTTGTAATCTACTACTTGTCATCCTCAAACGGATGGACAAACTGAAGTTGTAAATAAAACTTTGGGAACACTTTTGCGTGCTATTCTTAAAAGAACTTGGATTGACATTTCTATAGACTTTATTTTGGGGTAGCCTAGGACTAAGAAGAGGAGGGATTCTATTTTTGGAATACTTTATGGGAAAAACTTGGCACAAAATTGTTGTTTTCTACTACTTGTCATCCTCAAACGGATGGACAAACTGAAGTTGTAAATAGAACTTTGGGAACACTTTGGCGTGCTATTCTTAAAAGAACTTGGACTGACATTTCTATGGACTTTATTTTGGGGTTGCCTAGGACTAAGAAGGGGAGGGATTCTATTTATAGATTACTTTATGGGCTAAACTTTGCACAATAAAGTTGTAATCTACTACTTGTCATCCTCAAACGGATGGACAAACTGATGTTGTCAATAGAACTTTGGGAACACTTTTGCGTGCTATTCTTAAAAAGAACTTGGACTGACATTTCTATTGACTTTATTTTGGGGTTGCCTAGGACTAAGAAGGGGAGGGATTCTATTTATGGATTACTTTATGGGCTAAACTTTGCACAATAAAGTTGTAATCTACTACTTGTCATCCTCAAACGGATGGACAAACTGAAGTTGTCAATAGAACTTTGGGAACACTTTTGCGTGATATTCTTAAAAAGAACTTGGACTGAAATTTCTATAGACTTTATTTTGGAGTAGCCTAGGACTAAGAAGGGGAGGGATTCTATTTTTGGAATACTTTATGGGAAAAACTTGGCACAAAATTATTGTTTTCTACTACCTGTCATCCTCAAACGGATGGACAAACTGAAGTTGTAAATAGAATTTTGGGAACACTTTTGCGTGCTATTCTTAAAAAGAACTTGGACTGACATTTATATAGACTTTATTTTGGGGTAGCCTAGGACTAAGAAGGGGAGAAATTCTTTTTTTGGAATACTTTATGGGCTAAACTTGGCACAATAAAGTTGTAATCTACTACTTGTCATCCTCAAACGGATGGACAAACTGAAGTTGTAAATAGAACTTTGGGAACACTTTTGCGTGCTATTCTTAAAAGAACTTGGATTGACATTTCTATGGACTTTATTTTGGGGTAGCCTAGGACTAAGAAGGGGAGGGATTCTATTTTTGGAATACTTTATGGGAAAAACTTGGCACAAAATTGTAGTTTTCTACTACTTTTCATCCTCAAACGGATGGACAAACTGAAGTTGTAAATAGAACTTTGGGAACACTTTGGCGTGCTATTCTTAAAAGAACTTGGACTGACATTTCTATGGACTTTATTTTGGGGTTGCCTTGGACTAAGAAGGGGAGGGATTCTATTTATGGATTACTTTATGGGCTAAACTTTGCACAATAAAGTTGTAATCTACTACTTGTCATCCTCAAACGGATGGACAAACTGAAGTTGTCAATAGAACTTTGGGAACACTTTTGCGTGCTATTCTTAAAAAGAACTTGGACTGACATTTCTATGGACTTTATTTTGGGGTTGCCTAGGACTAAGAAGGGGAGGGATTCTATTTATGGATTACTTTATGGTCTAAACTTTGCACAATAAAGTTGTAATCTACTACTTGTCATCCTCAAACGGATGGACAAACTGAAGTTGTCAATAGAAATTTGGGAACACTTTTGCGTGCTATTCTTAAAAAGAACTTGGACTGACATTTCTATGGACTATTTTGGGGTTGCCTAGGACTAAGAAGGGGAGGGATTATGTTTTTGGATTACTTTATGGGCTAAACTTTGCTCAATATTGTCGTAATCTACTACTTGTCATCCTCAAACGGATGGACAAACTGAAGTTGTCAATAAAACTTTGGGAACACTTTTGCGTGCTATTCTTAAAAAGAACTTGGACTGACATTTCTATGGAACTTATTTTGGGGTTGCCTAGGACTAAGAAGGGGAGGCATTCTATTTTGGATTACTTTATGGGCTAAACTTTGCACAATAAAGTTGTAATCTACTACTTGTCATCCTCAAACGGATGGACAAACTGAAGTTGTCAATAGAACTTTGGGAACACTTTTGCGTGCTATTCTTAAAAAGAACTTGGACTGACATTTCTATGGACTATTTTGGGGTAGCCTAGGACTAAGAAGGGGAGGGATTCTATTTTTGGAACACTTTATGGGAAAAACTTGGCACAAAATTGTTGTTTTCTACTACTTGTCATCCTCAAACGGATGGACAAACTGAAGTTGTAAATAGAACTTTGGGAACACTTTTGCGTGCTATTCTTAAAAGAACTTGGACTGACATTTCTATAGACTTTATTTTGGAGTTGCCTATGACTAAGAAGGGGAGGCATTCTATTTATGGATTACTTTATGGGCTAAACTTTGCACAATAAAGTAGTAATCTACTACTTGTCATCCTCAAACGGATGGACAAACTGAAGTTGTCAATAGAACTTTGGGAACACTTTGGCGTGCTATTCTTAAAAGAACTTGGACTGACATTTCTATGTACTTTATTTTGGGGTTGCCTAGGACTAAGAAGGGGAGGGATTCTATTTATGGATTACTTTATGGGCTAAACTTTGCACAATAAAGTTGTAATCTACTACTTGTCATCCTCAAACGGATGGACAAACTGAAGTTGTCAATAGAACTTTGGGAACACTTTTGCGTGCTATTCTTAAAAGAACTTGGACTGACATTTCTATGGACTTTATTTTAAGGTTGCCTAGGACTAAGAAGGGGAGGGATTCTATTTATGGATTACTTTATGGGCTAAACTTTGCACAATAAAGTTGTAATATACTACTTGTCATCCTCAAACGGATGGACAAACTGAAGTTGTCAATAGAACTTTGGGAACACTTTTTGATACGAATCTCGATACGAATAAATAGCAAACACGATTAAACAATCGCACCCTCTATTCAATTACGATAACAAGACTCGTGTGTTTTCCCGATCTTTGAAACAAGTAATGGATAGGTGTGATATTCACCTCTAAACTAGCAAGAGTTTAGCAACAAATAATCAATGAGAGAAACAATCGCGTTTCAAGAGAACCTCCAAAGAACCCGCCCTTGGCAACCCTCGTGATACTCGATTGACAAACGCCACAAAAGATAAATCTTTTGATAAGTTTGATTTGATACAACGCAAAAGTTATAACGAAACTTAAGCTTGTGTTGAGAGAATTCTCAATATCATAAAAGATGAATAATAATCAATGTTGTGTTTACAATCAATAAAATTCGTCTATATATTGACTACAAATCAAAAAGATGTGAAATCTAGTTACCAAAATAAATAAAACTCTTATTTAGGGAAATAACTCTCCATCAAAACTAAAGGACACGGACCCCGTGTAGAGGTCCGGAAGGGGGTCCGTGTAGGCACTGTAATCTTCATGTCTCGAAAGTAGTAGACACGGACCCCGTGTACAGGTCCGTGCTTGGGTCCGTGTAGGCTCGGGATTTCTCTTCCTCAAGTGTAATGGACACGGACCCCGTGTACTGGTCCGTGCTTGGGTCCGTGCAGCCTCGGTTCTTCAAAATAATGCTTGAATAATGTTCCTTCGGCTTTCCAACGTGCTCCCATGCATCACGAGCCCTTCTCCCTTGCTTATCAATAATTTGAACACCATGCCCGGCCACGTTCATATCACTTTTGCGTGCTATTCTTAAAAAGAACTTGGACTGACATTTCTATGGACTTTATTTTGGGGTTGCCTAGGACTAAGAAGGGGAGGGATTCTATTTATGGATAACTTTATGGGCTAAACTTTGCACAATAAAGTTGTAATCTACTACTTGTCATCCTCAAACGGATGGACAAACTGAAGTTGTCAATAGAACTTTGGGAACACTTTTGCGTGCTATTCTTATAAAGAACTTGTACTGACATTTCTATGGACTTTATTTTGGGGTTGCCTAGGACTAAGAAGGGGGAGATTCTATTTATGGATTACTTTATGGGCTAAACTTTGAACAATAAAGTTGTAATCTACTACTTGTCATCCTCAAACGGATGGACAAACTGAAGTTGTCAATAGAACTTTGGAAACTCTTTGGCGTGCTATTCTTAAAAGAACTTGGACTGACATTTCTATAGACTTTATTTTGGAGTTGCCTATGACTAAGAAGGGGAGGGATTCTATTTATGGATTACTTTATGGGCTAAACTTTGCACAATAAAGTTGTAATCTACTACTTGTCATCCTCAAACGGATGGACAAACTGAAGTTGTCAATAGAACTTTGGGAACACTTTTGCGTGCTATTCTTAAAAAGAACTTCGACTTACATTTCTATTGACTTTATTTTGGGGTTGCCTAGGACTAAGAAGGGGAGGGATTCTATTTATGGATTACTTTATGGGCTAAACTTTGCACAATAAAGTTGTAATCTACTACTTGTCATCCTCAAACGGATGGACAAACTGAAGTTGTCAATAGAACTTTGGGAACACTTTTGCGTGCTATTCTTAAAAGAACTTAGACTGACATTTCTATGGACTTTATTTTGGGGTTGCCTAGGACTAAGAAGGGGAGGGATTCTCTTTATGGATTACTTTATGGGCTAAAATTTGCACAATAAAGTTGTAATCTACTACTTGTCATCCTCAAACGGATGGACAAACTGAAGTTGTCAATAGAACTTTGGGAACACTTTTGCGTGCTATTCTTAAAAAGAACTTGGACTGACATTTCTATAGACTTTATTTTGGAGTATCCTAGGACTAAGAAGGGGAGGGATTCTATTTTTGGAATACTTTATGGGAAAAACTTGGCACAAAATTGTTGTTTTCTACTACTTGTCATCCTCAAACGGATGGACAAACTGAAGTTGTAAATAGAACTTTGGGAACACTTTTGCGTGCTATTCTTAAAAGAACTTGGACTGACATTTCTATAGACTTTATTTTGGAGTTGCCTATGACTAAGAAGGGGAGGGATTCTATTTATGGATTACTTTATGGGCTAAACTTTGCACAATAAAGTAGTAATCTACTACTTATCATCCTCAAACGGATGGACAAACTGAAGTTGTCAATAGAACTTTGGGAACACTTTTGCGTGCTATTCTTAAAAAGAACTTGGACTGACATTTCTATGGACTTTATTTTGGGGTTGCCTAGGACTAAGAAGGGGAGGGATTCTATTTATGGATTACTTTATGGGCTAAACTTTGCACAATAAAGTTGTAATCTACTACTTGTCATCCTCAAACGGATGGACAAACTGAAGTTGTCAATAGAACTTTGGGAACACTTTTGCGTGCTATTCTTAAAAAGAACTTGGACTGACATTTCTATGGACTTTATTTTGGGGTTGCCTAGGACTAAGAAGGGGAGGGATTCTATTTATGGATTACTTTATGGGCTAAACTTTGCACAATAAAGTTGTAATCTACTACTTGTCATCCTCAAACGGATGGACAAACTGAAGTTGTCAATAGAACTTTGGGAACACTTTTGCGTGCTATTCTTAAAAAGAACTTGGACTGACATTTCTATAGACTTTATTTTGGAGTTGCCTAGGACTAAGAAGGGGAGGCATTCTATTTTGGATTACTTTATGGGCTAAACTTTGCACAATAAAGTTGTAATCTACTACTTGTCATCCTCAAACGGATGGACAAACTGAAGTTGTCAATAGAACTTTGGGAACACTTTTGCGTGCTATTCTTAAAAAGAACTTGGACTGACATTTCTATGGACTATTTTGGGGTTGCCTAGGACCAAGAAGGGGAGGGATTCTATTTTTGGATTACTTTATGGGCTAAACTTTGCTCAATATTGTCGTAATCTACTAATTGTCATCCTCAAACGGATGGACAAACTGAAGTTGTCAATAGAACTTTGGGAACACTTTTGCGTGCTATTCTTAAAAAGAACTTGGACTGACATTTCTATGGACTTTATTTTGGGGTTGCCTAGGACTAAGAAGGGGAGGCATTCTATTTTGGATTACTTTATGGGCTAAACTTTGCACAATAAAGTTGTAATCTACTACTTGTCATCCTCAAACGGATGGACAAACTGAAGTTGTAAATAGAACTTTGGGAACACTTTTGCGTGCTATTCTTAAAAAGAACTTGGACTGACATTTCTATAGACTTTATTTTGGAGTAGCCTAGGACTAAGAAGGGGAGGGATTCTATTTTTGGAATACTTTATGGGCTAAACTTTGCACAAAATTGTTGTTTTCTACTACTTGTCATCCTCAAACGGATGGACAACCTGAAGTTGTCAATAAAACTTTGGGAACACTTTTGCGTGCTATTCTTAAAAAGAACTTGGACTGACATTTCTATGGACTTTATTTTGTGGTTGCCTATGACTAAGAAGGGGAGGGATTCTATTTATGGATTACTTTATGGGCTAAACTTTGCACAATAAAGTAGTAATCTACTACTTGTCATCCTCAAACGGATGGACAAACTGAAGTTGTCAATAGAACTTTGGGAACACTTTGGCGTGCTATTCTTAAAAGAACTTGGACTGACATTTCTATGGACTTTATTTTGGGGTTGCCTAGGACTAAGAAGGGGAGGGATTCTATTTATGGATTACTTTATGGGCTAAACTTGGCACAATAAAGTCGTAATCTACTAATTGTCATCCTCAAACGGATGGACAAACTGAAGTTGTCAATAGAACTTTGGGAACACTTTTGCGTGCTATTCTTAAAAAGAACTTGGACTGACATTTCTATGGACTTTATTTTGGGGTTGCCTAGGACTAAGAAGGGGAGGCATTCTATTTTGGATTACTTTATGGGCTAAACTTTGCACAATAAAGTTGTAATCTACTACTTGTCATCCTCAAACGGATGGACAAACTGAAGTTGTAAATAGAACTTTGGGAACACTTTTGCGTGCTATTCTTAAAAAGAACTTGGACTGACATTTCTATAGACTTTATTTTGGAGTAGCCTAGGACTAAGAAGGGGAGGGATTCTATTTTTGGAATACTTTATGGGCTAAACTTTGCACAAAATTGTTGTTTTCTACTACTTGTCATCCTCAAACGGATGGACAAACTGAAGTTGTAAATAGAACTTTGGGAACACTTTTGCGTGCTATTCTTAAAAGAACTTGGACTGACATTTCTATAGACTTTATTTTGGAGTTGCCTATGACTAAGAAGGGGAGGGATTCTATTTATGGATTACTTTATGGGCTAAACTTTGCACAATAAAGTAGTAATCTACTACTTGTCATCCTCAAACGGATGGACAAACTGAAGTTGTCAATAGAACTTTGGGAACACTTTGGCGTGCTATTCTTAAAAGAACTTGGACTGACATTTCTATGGACTTTATTTTGGGGTTGCCTAGGACTAAGAAGGGGAGGGATTCTATTTATGGATTACTTTATGGGCTAAACTTTGCACAATAATGTAATAGCCGAGCTTTGCCAAGTTGAAGAAGTGTGAATTTTGGTTGGATCAGATTTCTTTTCTAGGCCATGTTGTTTCGAAAGATGGCATAGCTGTTGATCCGTTGAAGATTGAGGCGATTCAGAAGTGGCCTATTCCTACCACTGTTTCTGAGGTACGCAGTTTCCTTGGTTTGGCGGATTATTATCGTCGTTTCATTTCAGATTTCTCCAAGATTGCCTTGCCATTGACCAATTTGACGAGGAAGACTGTGAAGTTCGAGTGGTCCATTGATTGCCAGAGTGCATTCCAAGAGTTGAAGGACAGGTTGACGACAGCTCCTATTCTTTCATTGTCCAGTGGTTCAGAAGATTTTGTTGTCTATACCGATGCGTCGAAGAGAGGCCTTGGTGCAGTGCTGATGCAGCGAGGTAAGGTTATCGCCTATGCTTCTCGCCAGTTGAAGGATTATGAGAAGAATTATCCGACGCACGATTTGGAGCTAGCAGCTGTGATTTTCGCCTTGAAGATTTGGAGACATTACTTGTATGGCGAAAAGTGTGAGATCTTCACAGACCACAAGAGTTTGAAGTATCTGTTTTCCCAGAAAGAGCTCAACATGCGGCAGAGGAGGTGGTTAGAGCTTGTCAAAGACTATGATGTGACTATCAGTTACCACCCAGGGAAGGCGAATGTTGTGGCTGATGCTTTGAGCCGTAAGTCGAGTTCTTCTTTGAGTTCTTTGATTCAGAGACCGTTGTTGATGGATTTGCAGCGAGAGGAGATTGCCTTGGTGGTTCCGGGGACCATTGCTCGCTTTTCAGCGTTGGTCATTCAGGCTACTTTGACGGACAGGATCCGTAGAGAGCAGACTGCTGATTTGCAGTTGCTAGAGTTGAGAGCTAGAGCAGAGGAGAGGGGTAACTCAGAGTTTGCGTTGAATGGTGATGGTTTGGTGACTTTCAGAGGCCGTATTTGTGTTCCCACGGGTGATGATATTCGGCGAGACGTCTTGACAGAGGCTCATACTGCGCCATATTCGATACATCCAGGCAGCACCAAGATGTATCAGGATCTTCGTAGACTTTATTGGTGGCCAGGTATGAAGAAAGACATCGCCATATTTATTTCTCAGTGCCTAACTTGTCAGCAGGTGAAGATCGAGCATCAGAGACCTGCTGGGACATTGCTATCTTTGTCGATTCCTCAGTGGAAGTGGGAGCATATTACGATGGATTTCGTGACTGGTCTTCCCAGGACGCAGAAAGGTTATAATTCCATTTGGGTCATTGTTGATCGGTTGACCAAGTCAGCGCACTTTCTTCCAGTCAAGACGACGTACTCCATGAATCAGTATGCCGAGGATTACATAGCAGAGATTGTTAGACTTCACGGTGTCCCTGTGTCGATTGTGTCTGATCGTGACCCTAGATTTACCTCAGAGTTTTGGAAGAGTTTGCACAGAGCTATGGGTTCACGGTTAGCGTTCAGTACAGCTTATCACCCTCAGAGCGACGGTCAGTCAGAGAGAGTCATTCAGATTCTTGAGGATATGCTCAGAGCTTGTACTATTGATTATTCTGGTAGCTGGGATTCCAAATTGCCTCTTGTGGAGTTCACGTACAACAATAGCTACCAGGCGGCGATTGGGATGGCACCGTATGAGGCACTCTATGGCAGGAAGTGTAGATCGCCCTTGTATTGGGATGAGGTTGGTGAGAGGAAGATGTTGGGACCAGAGTTGGTCCAACAGACGGTCGATGTTGTTGCTGTGATCCGTGAGAGGATGAAGACTGCTCAATCGAGACAGAAGAGCTATGCAGATGTTCGTCGTAGACCTTTGCAGTTTGAGGTTGGCGATCACGTGTTCTTGAAGATAGCACCTCTCAAGGGTGTGATGCGATTTGGCAAGAAGGGTAAGTTGAGCCCGAGGTTTATTGGTCCATTTGAGATTTGGATAGAGTTGGTGATCGAGCCTACAGGTTAGCCCTACCGCCAGATCTTGACAGAGTTCACAATGTGTTTCACGTATCGATGCTCAGGAAGTATATTGCGAATCCTTCCCATGTTCTTCGCCACGAGCCATTGGACTTGACGCCGAATTTGACTTACCAAGAGATTCCGATTCAGATTCTGGATCGCACAGTTAGAGTTTTGAGGAATAAAGAGATCGGCATCGTTAAAGTCCTTTGGAGGAATCATTTGATCGAAGAGGCTACGTGGGAACCAGAGGATGAGATGAGAGAGAGATATCCTGAGTTGTTCGTGCAGTGACGTCAATTTCGGGGACGAAATTCCTCTAAGGAGGGGAGATTGTAATAGCCGAGCTTGGTGTACGGTACGGTTTAAGTTTTCATAAGTTTATTGACTACTTGGTCAAGTTTAAGTATAGTTTGGATGTTATGAGTTTCGATTTAGGATTTATAGTATGGTTGGTTATAGATGGTGTGTAGTGCTATTGTAGCGGCGTTACAATTAAATTCACGATAAATGGTATATTGATCCAAATGAGGTGAGGCCAATTGGAGTGGTTAGATAAGACATAAGACTATAACTTTCTTATTTTAAGTTTTGTTCAAATCATTGTGGAAGGTAAGCCAAAAGTGTCCCGAAGTGTGTCGTGTGTTTCGACGTTTCTCCAGTGACACATGTTGGGAGAATGGGCAAAACTTTTTACTCAGAAGTCTAAATGATCTGAAATTTTGAGGGAGTCAAGACAAGACATAGGGCTACAACTTTCATGTTTACCACTTTGGCTAATTCGGAAGAAAAAGGGCAGTTTTGGCCCTTGGACCGAGGGTGCACGGACCCCACACGGACCCCTACACGGGGTCCGGGTCTGGCAAGGAAAAATGGATGATTTTCAGTGTGTACACGGACCTATACACGGAGGGAGGCACGGGGTCCGTGTCGGGGGCGTAGAAAACACGTTTTTAAGAGTTTCTAAGCCAATAAGTTAGTCATTTCCCTCATTTCTTTTCCCTCATGCTCGATTTTTCTCTCCTTGGAGACTAGGGTTCCTTCATTTCTTCATTTCCTATCTTTGATCCAAGCTTCTTGTTGGAGATTTGTTGAGAGATCAAGGTTCTTGTTGGTTCAAAGAAGCTAAGGTAAGCTTTTGGTGTTGTTATTCTTGGTTTTGGTGAGAGAGATGATATGGGTTTGTTGATGGTGTTGGATTTATGGATTTATTGGTATTGTTGTTGGATTATTGAGATGTTAATGGTGCAATAATTGGTTTATTGTTGTAGGAATTCAACCAAGAGATTAGTTGAAGGTGTCTTGTTGGTTGTAAGTGGAAATTCATCCTTTGTGCTCACATGATATTATATGTATGGTGTTCTAATGATTTTAAAGTGTTATTCCCTTCATTTGATTCATGGTTATGTATTGATACACTTGTTATACATATTGGAGGCATTTTATGTCTCAATTATTGAAAAGGGAATACAAGAGATTAATGCTTTCAAAGTGTTTGATGAAATGTCAAAGAGAGAGTTCAAATGTTTTTATGGATTGATAGATACATAGTCAGAGATTGCATGCAATTAGTTGATCAACGCCCATAGGCTTATATCCCTCAGAGTCGTCGATTTATATCGATGGGATACGAGCACCACAGACAGAGTTACTATTGATATCAATCCAACCAGAGTAAAGAGAAATACCATCTCATTGTTATGCTATTGCTATGATATTCTTGTTTCAGAGTTGATGATATTTAATGATTTCAAAGCTATGTTTTCAGAGTATGATATGATCATTGTTATGTAAGAGTTCCACTTGCTGAGTTTTATACTCATTTCAGTTTATTCATGTGATGCAGATAAGAGCGACGGGCCAGGACGTTGACTGTGGATTGGGGTCATATGCATACGAGGATTGGAAGGAAGAAATTTGTTTTGCTAGCAACATTTTGTACATGATCATTAAAATGATTGTTTTGTATTTTGATGTATCATTTAGTTGATCATGTTAATACTTTTGATTATATTTGGAAATATATTTTGAAACTCCTTCCATTTGAAAGAAAATTTTAAATTCCGCTATATTATAATTGTAACGGGTCAAGGTGTCACAAATAAAGTTGTAATCTACTACTTGTCATCCTCAAACGGATGGACAAACTGAAGTTGTCAATAGAACTTTGGGAACACTTTTGCGTGCTATTCTTAAAAAGAACTTGGACTGACATTTCTATGGACTTTATTTTGGGGTTGCCTAGGACTAAGAAGGGGAGGGATTCTATTTATGGATTACTTTATGGGCTAAACTTTGCACAATAAAGTTGTAATCTACTACTTGTCATCCTCAAACGGATGGACAAACTGAAGTTGTCAATAGAACTTTGGGAACACTTTTGCGTGCTATTCTTAAAAAGAACTTGGACTGACATTTCTATGGAATTTATTTTGGGGTTGCCTAGGACTAAGAAGGGGAGGGATTCTATTTATGGATTACTTTATGGGCTAAACTTTGCACAATAAAGTTGTAATCTACTACTTGTCATCCTCAAACGGATGGACAAACTGAAGTTGTCAATAGAACTTTGGGAACACTTTTGCGTGCTATTCTTAAAAAGAACTTGGACTGACATTTCTATAGACTTTATTTTGGAGTTGCCTAGGACTAAGAAGGGGAGGCATTCTATTTTGGATTACTTTATGGGCTAAACTTTGCACAATAAAGTTGTAATCTACTACTTGTCATCCTCAAACGGATGGACAAACTGAAGTTGTCAATAGAACTTTGGGAACACTTTTGCGTGCTATTCTTAAAAAGAACTTGGACTGACATTTCTATGGACTTTATTTTGGGGTTGCCTAGGACTAAGAAGGGGAGGCATTCTATTTTGGATTACTTTATGGGCTAAACTTTGCACAATAAAGTTGTAATCTACTACTTGTCATCCTAAAACGGATGGACAAACTGAAGTTGTCAATAGAACTTTGGGAACACTTTTGCGTGCTATTCTTAAAAAGAACTTGGACTGACATTTCTATGGACTATTTTGGGGTTGCCTAGGACTAAGAAGGGGAGGGATTCTATTTTTGGATTACTTTATGGGCTAAACTTTGCTCAATATTGTCGTAATCTACTACTTGTCATCCTCAAACGGATGGACAAACTGAAGTTGTCAATAGAACTTTGGGAACACTTTTGCGTGCTATTCTTAAAAAGAACTTGGACTGACATTTCTATGGACTTTATTTTGGGGTTGCCTAGGACTAAGAAGGGGAGGCATTCTATTTTGGATTACTTTATGGGCTAAACTTTGCACAATAAAGTTATAATCTACTACTTGTCATCCTCAAACGGATGGACAAACTGAAGTTGTAAATAGAACTTTGGGAACACTTTTGCGTGCTATTCTTAATAGAACTTGGATTGACATTTCTCTGGACTTTATTTTGGGGTAGCCTAGGACTAAGAAGGGGAGGGATTCTATTTTTGGAATACTTTATGGGATAAACTTGGCACAAAATTGTTGTTTTCTACTACTTGTCATCCTCAAACGGATGGACAAACTGAAGTTGTAAATAGAACTTTGGGAACACTTTTACGTGCTATTCTTAACAGAAGTTGGACTGACATTTCTATAGACTTTATTTTGGAGTTGCCTAGGACTAAGAAGGGGAGGCATTCTATTTTGGATTACTTTATGGGCTAAACTTTGCATAATAAAGTTGTAATCTACTACTTGTCATCCTCAAACGGATGGACAAACTGAAGTTGTCAATAGAACTTTGGGAACACTTTTGCGTGCTATTCTTAAAAAGAACTTGGACTGACATTTCTATAGACTTTATTTTGGAGTTGCCTAGGACTAAGAAGGGGAGGCATTCTATTTTGGATTACTTTATGGGCTAAACTTTGCACAATAAAGTTGTAATCTACTACTTGTCATCCTCAAACGGATGGACAAACTGAAGTTGTCAATAGAACTTTGGGAACACTTTTGCGTGCTATTCTTAAAAAGAACTTGGACTGACATTTCTATGGACTATTTTGGGGTTGCCTAGGACTAAGAAGGGGAGGGATTCTATTTTTGGATTACTTTATGGGCTAAACTTTGCTCAATATTGTCGTAATCTACTACTTGTCATCCTCAAACGGATGGACAAACTGAAGTTGTCAATAGAACTTTGGGAACACTTTTGCGTGCTATTCTTAAAAAGAACTTGGACTGACATTTCTATGGACTTTATTTTGGGGTTGCCTAGGACTAAGAAGGGGAGGCATTCTATTTTGGATTACTTTATGGGCTAAACTTTGCACAATAAAGTTATAATCTACTACTTGTCATCCTCAAACGGATGGACAAACTGAAGTTGTAAATAGAACTTTGGGAACACTTTTGCGTGCTATTCTTAATAGAACTTGGATTGACATTTCTCTGGACTTTATTTTGGGGTAGCCTAGGACTAAGAAGGGGAGGGATTCTATTTTTGGAATACTTTATGGGATAAACTTGGCACAAAATTGTTGTTTTCTACTACTTGTCATCCTCAAACGGATGGACAAACTGAAGTTGTAAATAGAACTTTGGGAACACTTTTACGTGCTATTCTTAACAGAACTTGGACTGACATTTCTATAGACTTTATTTTGGAGTTGCCTAGGACTAAGAAGGGGAGGCATTCTATTTTGGATTACTTTATGGGCTAAACTTTGCATAATAAAGTTGTAATCTACTACTTGTCATCCTCAAACGGATGGACAAACTGAAGTTGTAAATAGAACTTTGGGAACACTTTTGCGTGCTATTCTTAATAGAACTTGGATTGACATTTCTATGGACTTTATTTTGGGGTAGCCTAGGACTAAGAAGGGGAGGGATTCTATTTTTGGAATACTTTATGGGATAAACTTGGCACAAAATTGTTGTTTTCTACTACTTGTCATCTTCAAACGGATGGACAAACTGAAGTTGTAAATAGAACTTTGGGAACACTTTTGCGTGCTATTCTTAAAAGAACTTGGACTGACATTTCTATAGACTTTATTTTGGAGTTGCCTATGACTAAGAAGGGGAGGGATTCTATTTATGGATTACTTTATGGGCTAAACTTTGCACAATAAAGTAGTAACCTACTACTTGTCATCCTCAAACGGATGGACAAACTGAAGTTGTCAATAGAACTTTAGGAACACTTTGGCGTGCTATTCTTAAAAGAACTTGGACTGACATTTCTATGGACTTTATTTTGGGGTTGCCTACGACTAAGAAGGGGAGGGATTCTATTTATATATTACTTTATGGGCTAAACTTTGCACAATAAAGTTGTAATTTACTACTTGTCATCCTCAAACGGATGGACAAACTGAAGTTGTCAATAGAACTTTGGGAACACTTTTGCGTGCTATTCTTAAAAGAACTTGGACTGACATTTCTATGGACTTTATTTTGGGGTTGCCTAGGACTAAGAAGGGGAGGGATTCTATTTATGGATTACTTTATGGGCTAAACTTTGCACAATAAAGTTGTAATCTACTACTTGTCATCATCAAACGGATGGACAAACTGAAGTTGTCAATAGAACTTTGGGAACACTTTTGCGTGCTATTCTTAAAAATAACTTGGACTGACATTTCTATAGACTTTATTTTGGAGTTGCCTAGGACTAAGAAGGGGAGGCATTCTATTTTGGATTACTTTATGGGCTAAACTTTGCACAATAAAGTTGTAATCTACTACTTGTCATCCTCAAACGGATGGACAAACTGAAGTTGTCAATAGAACTTTGGGAACACTTTTGCGTGTTATTCTTAAAAAGAACTTGGACTAACATTTCTATGGACTTATTTTGGGGTTGCCTAGGACTAAGAAGGGGAGGGATTCTATTTTTTGATTACTTTATGGGCTAAACTTGGCACAAAATTGTTGTTTTCTACTACTTGTCATCCTCAAACGGATGGACAAACTGAAGTTGTAAATAGAACTTTGGGAACACTTTTGCGTGCTATTCTTAAAAGAACTTGGACTGACAATTCTATAGACTTTATTTTGGAGTTGCCTATGACTAAGAAGGGGAGGGATTCTATTTATGGATTACTTTATGGGCTAAACTTTGCACAATAAAGTAGTAATCTACTACTTGTCATCCTCAAACGGATGGACAAACTGAAGTTGTAAATAGAACTTTGGGAACACTTTTGCGTGCTATTCTTAAAAAGAACTTGGACTGACATTTCTATGGACTTTATTTTGGGGTAGCCTAGGAATAAGAAGGGGAGGGATTCTATTTTTGGAATACTTTATGCGATAAACTTGGCACAAAATTGTTGTTTTCTACTACTTGTCATTCTCAAACGGATGGACAAACTGAAGTTGTAAATAGAACTTTGGGAACACTTTTGCGTGCTATTCTTAAAAGAACTTGGACTGACATTTCTATAGACTTTATTTTGGAGTTGCCTATGACTAAGAAGGGGAGGGATTCTATTTATGGATTACTTTATGGGCTAAACTTTGCACAATAAAGTTGTAATCTACTACTTGTCATCCTCAAACGGATGGACAACCTTAAGTTGTCAATAAAACTTTGGGAACACTTTTGCGTGCTATTCTTAAAAAGAACTTGGACTGACATTTCTATGGACTTTATTTTGTGGTTGCCTAGGACTAAGAAGGGGAGGGATTCTATTTATGTATTACTTTATGGGCTAAACTTTGCACAATAAAGTTGTAATCTACTACTTGTCATCTTCAAACGGATGGACAAACTGAAGTTGTCAATAGAACTTTGGGAACACTTTTGCGTGCTATTCTTAAAAAGAACTTGGACTGACATTTATATAGACTTTATTTTGGGGTAGCCTAGGACTAAGAAGGGGAGGGATTCTATTTATGGATTACTTTATGGGCTAAACTTGGCACAATAAAGTTGTAATCTACTACTTGTCATCCTCAAACGGATGGACAAACTGAAGTTGTAAATAGAACTTTGGGAACACTTTTGCGTGCTATTCTTAATAGAACTTGGATTGACATTTCTATGGACTTTATTTTGAGATAGCCTAGGACTAAGAAGGGGAGGGATTCTATTTTTGGAATACTTTATGGGATAAACTTGGCACAAAATTGTTGTTTTCTACTACTTGTCATCTTCAAACGGATGGACAAACTGAAGTTGTAAATAGAACTTTGGGAACACTTTTGCGTGCTATTCTTAAAAGAACTTGGACTGACATTTCTATAGACTTTATTTTGGAGTTGCCTATGACTAAGAAGGGGAGGGATTCTATTTATGGATTACTTTATGGGCTAAACTTTGCACAATAAAGTAGTAACCTACTACTTGTCATCCTCAAACGGATGGACAAACTGAAGTTGTCAATAGAACTTTAGGAACACTTTGGCGTGCTATTCTTAAAAGAACTTGGACTGACATTTCTATGGACTTTATTTTAAGGTTGCCTACGACTAAGAAGGGGAGGGATTCTATTTATATATTACTTTATTGGCTAAACTTTGCACAATAAAGTTGTAATTTACTACTTGTCATCCTCAAACGGATGGACAAACTGAAGTTGTCAATAGAACTTTGGGAACACTTTTGCGTGCTATTCTTAAAAAGAACTTGGACTGACATTTCTATGGACTTTATTTTGGGGTTGCCTAGGACTAAGAAGGGGAGGGATTCTATTTATGGATTACTTTATGGGCTAAACTTTGCACAATAAAGTTGTAATCTACTACTTGTCATCATCAAACGGATGGACAAACTGAAGTTGTCAATAGAACTTTGGGAACACTTTTGCGTGCTATTCTTAAAAATAACTTGGACTGACATTTCTATAGACTTTATTTTGGAGTTGCCTAGGACTAAGAAGGGGAGGCATTCTATTTTGGATTACTTTATGGGCTAAACTTTGCACAATAAAGTTGTAATCTACTACTTGTCATCCTCAAACGGATGGACAAACTGAAGTTGTCAATAGAACTTTGGGAACACTTTTGCGTGTTATTCTTAAAAAGAACTTGGACTAACATTTCTATGGACTTATTTTGGGGTTGCCTAGGACTAAGAAGGGGAGGGATTCTATTTTTGATTACTTTATGGGATAAACTTGGCACAAAATTGTTGTTTTCTACTACTTGTCATCCTCAAACGGATGGACAAACTGAAGTTGTAAATAGAACTTTGGGAACACTTTTGCGTGCTATTCTTAAAAGAACTTGGACTGACAATTCTATAGACTTTATTTTGGAGTTGCCTATGACTAAGAAGGGGAGGGATTCTATTTATGAATTACTTTATGGGCTAAACTTTGCACAATAAAGTAGTAATCTACTACTTGTCATCCTCAAACGGATGGACAAACTGAAGTTGTAAATAGAACTTTGGGAACACTTTTGCGTGCTATTCTTAAAAAGAACTTGGACTGACATTTCTATGGACTTTATTTTGGGGTAGACTAGGAATAAGAAGGGGAGGGATTCTATTTTTGGAATACTTTATGCGATAAACTTGGCACAAAATTGTTGTTTTCTACTACTTGTCATTCTCAAACGGATGGACAAACTGAAGTTGTAAATAGAACTTTGGGAACACTTTTGCGTGCTATTCTTAAAAGAACTTGGACTGACATTTCTATGGACTTTATTTTGGGGTTGCCTATGACTAAGAAGGGGAGGGATTCTATTTATGGATTACTTTATTGGCTAAACTTTGCACAATAAAGTTGTAATCTACTACTTGTCATCCTCAAACGGATGGACAACCTGAAGTTGTCAATAAAACTTTGGGAACACTTTTGCGTGCTATTCTTAAAAAGAACTTGGACTGACATTTCTATGGACTTTATTTTGTGGTTGCCTAGGACTAAGAAGGGGAGGGATTCTATTTATGTATTACTTTATGGGCTAAACTTTGCACAATAAAGTTGTAATCTACTACTTGTCATCTTCAAACGGATGGACAAACTGAAGTTGTCAATAGAACTTTGGGAACACTTTTGCGTGCTATTCTTAAAAAGAACTTGGACTGACATTTATATAGACTTTATTTTGGGGTTGCCTAGGACTAAGAAGGGGAGGGATTCTATTTATGGATTACATTATGGGCTAAACTTGGCACAATAAAGTTGTAATCTACTACTTGTCATCCTCAAACGGATGGACAAACTGAAGTTGTAAATAGAACTTTGGGAACACTTTTGCGTGCTATTCTTAAAAGAACTTGGAATGACATTTCTATGGACTTTATTTTGGGGTAGCCTAGGATTAAGAAGGGGAGGGATTCTATTTTTGGAATACTTTATGGGAAAAACTTGGCACAAAATTGTTGTTTTCTACTACTTGTCATCCTCAAACGGATGGACAAACTGAAGTTGTAAATAGAACTTTGGGAACACTTTGGCGTGCTATTCTTAAAAGAACATGGACTGACATTTCTATGGACTTTATTTTGGGTTGCCTAGGACTAAGAATGGGAGGGATTCTATTTATGGATTACTTTATGGGCTAAACTTTGCACAATAAAGTTGTAATCTACTACTTGTCATCCTCAAACGGATGGACAAACTAAAGTTGTCAATAGAACTTTGGGAACACTTTTGCGTGCTATTCTTAAAAAGGACTTGGACTGAAATTTCTATGGACTTTTTTTTGGGGTTGCCTAGGACTAAGAAGGGGAGGGATTCTATTTATGGATTACTTTATAGGCTAAATTTTGCACAATAAAGTTGTAATCTACTACTTGTCATCCTCAAACGGATGGACAAACTGAAGTTGTCAATAGAACTTTGGGAACACTTTTGCGTGCTATTCTTAAAAAGAACTTGGACTGACATTTCTATGGACTTTATTTTGGGGTTGCCTAGGACTAAGAAGGGGAGGGATTCTATTTATGGATTACTTTATGGGCTAAACTTTGCACAATAAAGTTGTAATCTACTACTTGTCATCATCAAACGGATGGACAAACTGAAGTTGTCAATAGAACTTTGGGAACACTTTTGCGTGCTATTCTTAAAAATAACTTGGACTGACATTTCTATAGACTTTATTTTGGAGTTGCCTAGGACTAAGAAGGGGAGGCATTCTATTTTGGATTACTTTATGGGCTAAACTTTGCACAATAAAGTTGTAATCTACTACTTGTCATCCTCAAACGGATGGACAAACTGAAGTTGTCAATAGAACTTTGGGAACACTTTTGCGTGTTATTCTTAAAAGAACTTGGACTAACATTTCTATGGACTTATTTTGGGGTTGCCTAGGACTAAGAAGGGGAGGGATTCTATTTTTTGATTACTTTATGGGCTAAACTTGGCACAAAATTGTTGTTTTCTACTACTTGTCATCCTCAAACGGATGGACAAACTGAAGTTGTAAATAGAACTTTGGGAACACTTTTGCGTGCTATTCTTAAAAGAACTTGGACTGACAATTCTATAGACTTTATTTTGGAGTTGCCTATGACTAAGAAGGGGAGGGATTCTATTTATGAATTACTTTATGGGCTAAACTTTGCACAATAAAGTAGTAATCTACTACTTGTCATCCTCAAACGGATGGACAAACTGAAGTTGTAAATAGAACTTTGGGAACACTTTTGCGTGCTATTCTTAAAAAGAACTTGGACTGACATTTCTATGGACTTTATTTTGGGGTAGACTAGGAATAAGAAGGGGAGGGATTCTATTTTTGGAATACTTTATGCGATAAACTTGGCACAAAATTGTTGTTTTCTACTACTTGTCATTCTCAAACGGATGGACAAACTGAAGTTGTAAATAGAACTTTGGGAACACTTTTGCGTGCTATTCTTAAAAGAACTTGGACTGACATTTCTATGGACTTTATTTTGGGGTTGCCTAGGACTAAGAAGGGGAGGGATTCTATTTATGGATTACTTTATTGGCTAAACTTTGCACAATAAAGTTGTAATCTACTACTTGTCATCCTCAAACGGATGGACAACCTGAAGTTGTCAATTGTGACACCTCTGACCTCTTTAAATAAAATGCACAGCGGAAATAAATTTTTCTTTAAAATATGGAAGGAGTTTCAACATACATTTTATAAAAGTGTTTACAAAATAACAACATGATCATTCCAATGACATAACAAAATACAAAATATCATTAGTGTGATAATGTTACAAAATGGTACAAAATAATCATCCTTCCAATCTTCGTATGCATATGACCCCCATCCACAGTCAACGTCCCGGTCCGTCGCTCTTATCTGCATCACATGAAAATAACTGAAATGAGAATAAATCTCAGCAAGTGGAACTCTTACATAGCAATGATACATAGTATACTCTGTAAAACATGGCTTTTAAATCATAAATACCATCGACTCTGAAACATGAATACTGTAGCAATAACTGTAGCAATAGCATAGCAATAGATAGCAATACGATGGTATTCTCTTTTCTATGGTTGGATTGATATCAATAGTATCTGTAACTGTGGTTGCCAATATCCCATCGATATAAATCGATAACTGTGAGGGGATAAAAGCCTATGGTCGATGATCATCTAATTGCATGCAATGCTATGGCTATGATTAATCAATCCAATAAAACATTTGAATTCTCAATAGCATTTAAGGCCGTCGTTTCGCAATCTCATAATATCTCTTGTATTCCCTTTTTAACAATAGTGAGACATACAATGCCTCCAATAGATAATCAATGAAATGAATACATAGCAATGGATCAATGGAAGGGAATATCACTTTAAAATCTTTAAAACACAATACATATAATATCATGTGAGCAAAAAGGATGAAATTCCACTTACAACCAATAGAACACCTCAAATAAGCTCTTGGTACACCACCTACAACAATAATCCATAAATAACACCAATATCAACTCTAGATCCACAAGTACAAGCCAAATAATCCATTAAACAACTCAAACATCAAATCCAAAATAACCCTTAACTCAAAACCTCGTTAGAATCGCACCAAAAACTTACCTAAGCTTCCTTATACCACGGAGAACGATGATCTCAAGTCGGAAATCCAAACAAAGCCAAGAATCGAAGATAGGAAGCAAAAGAAATGGATGAAAACCCTTGCCAATGGAGAGAAAATCTCGAAAAGTAGATAGGATAAGGTATGGCCAACAACTCCCAAAAAGTGACTTAAAAACTCGCCCATACTTACACCGCGGGTGCGCCAACACAAGCACCGCGGGTGCGCCATGCTCACGGCATACCAAAATAATTCTCATGCACGATCACCGCGGGTGCGGTGCTACAATTACCGCGGGTGCGGTGCACACCGCGGGTGCGGTCCTTGCACTGCCGCGGGTGCGGTCATGCCACGGCCCTCAAAATGCAAAATGATGAATAGTACACCGCGGGGGCACTCATCTAAGAGCGCGGGTGCACTCTACTCACGGCAATGAACAGTACAAACTCAACTAAAATCGATCCGAAACGCTGAAACGAACAATCAACACCAACTAATACCTCAAATAAATAATAACCAATAATACTATAGCCCAAAACACAACTATAAACGACTAATCATAAACCCAATTAACACAATAAAGCTTAAACCGTACCGTACACCGGGCTCGGCTATTACAATCTCCCCTCCTTAGAGGAATTTCGTCCTCGAAATTGACGTCACGGCACGAACAACTCAGGATACCTCTCTCTCATCTCAGTCTCTGGTTCCCACGTAGCCTCCTCGATCAAATGGTTCCTCCAAAGGACTTTAACGATGCCGATCTCTTTGTTCCTCAATACTCTGACAGTGCGATCCAAAATCTGGACCGGAATCTCTTGGTAAGTCAAATTCGGCGTCAAGTCCAATGGCTCGTGGCGAAGAACATGGGAAGGATCTGCAATATACTTCCTGAGCATCGATACGTGAAACACATTATGGACTCTGTCAAGATCGGGCGGTAGGGCTAATCTGTAGGCTCGGTCACCAACTCTGTCCAATATCTCGAATGGACCAATGAATCTAGGACTCAACTTGCCCTTCTTGCCAAATCGCATCACCCCCTTGAGAGGTGCTATCTTCAGAAAAACATGATCGCCAACCTCGAACTGCAAAGGTCTGCGACGAACATCTGCATAACTCTTCTGCCTCGACTGAGCAGTCTTCATCCTCTCTCTGATAACTGCAACAACATCGGCAGTCTGCTGGACCAACTCGGGACCCAACATCTTCCTCTCTCCAACCTCATCCCAAAACAAAGGGGATCTGCACTTCCTGCCATAAAGTGCCTCATACGGTGCCATGCCAATCGTCGCCTGGTAGCTATTGTTGTACGTGAACTCCACAAGTGGCAGCTTAGAATCCCAACTACCAGAATAGTCAATAGTACAAGCTCTGAGCATATCCTCCAGAATCTGAATGACTCTCTCTGACTGACCGTCGCTCTGAGGATGATAAGCTGTACTGAAAGCTAATCGAGAACCCAAAGCTCTGTGAAGACTCTTCCAAAACTCGGAGGTAAATCTAGTGTCACGATCAGACACAATCGACACGGGCACACCATGAAGTCTAACAATCTCGGCAATGTAGTCCTCGGCATACTGAGACATCGAATACGTCGTCTTGACTGGGAGAAAATGAGCCGAATTGGTCAATCTATCAACAATGACCCAAATGGAATTATAACCCCTCTGAACTCTGGGCAGACCAGTCACGAAATCCATGGTGATGTGCTCCCACTTCCACTGAGGAATCGGCAAAGATAGCAATGTCCCAGCAGGTCTCTGATGCTCAATCTTAACCTGCTGACAAGTAAGGCACTGAGAAATGAACAAAGCAATATCTTTCTTCATACCTGGCCACCAGTAAAGTCGACGAAGATCCTGATACATCTTCGTACTGCCTGGATGAATCGAATAAGGTGCGGTATGAGCCTCTGTCAAGACGTCTCTACGAATATCGTCGCCAGAAGGAACACAAATACGGCCTCTGAAAGTCACCAAACCATCACCATTCAGACTAAACTCTGAATTCCCTCTAGCCTCAGCTCTAGCTCTCAACTCTGTCAACTGAACATCAGTCGACTGCTCTCTACGGATCCTGTCCGTCAATGTAGATCGAATGACCAACGCTGAAAAGCGAGCAATGGTCCCTGGAATCACCAGATCAATCTCCTCTCTCTGCAAATCCATCAACAATGGTCTCTGAATCAAAGAACTCAAAGAAGCACTCGACTTGCGGCTCAAAGCATCAGCCACAACATTCGCCTTCCCTGGGTGATAACTGATCGTCACATCATAATCCTTGACCAGCTCTAACCACCTCCTCTGCCTCATGTTGAGCTCTTTCTGCGAGAACAAATACTTCAAACTCTTGTGGTCTGTAAAGATCTCACACTTTTCGCCATACAGATAATGTCTCCAAATCTTCAGGGCGAAAACCACAGCTGCAAGCTCCAAATCGTGCGTCGGATAATTCTTCTCATAATCTTTCAACTGACGAGACGCATAGGCAATGACCTTACCTCTCTGCATCAACACTGCACCAAGGCCTCTCTTCGACGCATCGGTATAGACAACAAAGTCCTCTGAACCACTGGGCAAAGAAAGAACAGGAGCTGTCGTCAATCTGTCCTTTAACTCCTGAAATGCACTCTGGCAATCAATAGACCACTCGAACTTCACAGTCTTCCTCGTCAGATTGGACAATGGCAGGGCAATCTTAGAGAAACCTGAAATGAAACGACGATAGTAACCCGCCAAACCAAGGAAACTGCGAACCTCTGAAACAGTGGTAGGAATAGGCCAACTCTGAATCGCCTCTATCTTCAATGGATCAACAGCAATGCCATCTCTCGAAACAACATGGCCTAGAAAAGAAATCTGATCCAGCCAAAACTCACACTTCTTCAGCTTGGCAAACAACCTCTTCTCTCGCAACAACTGAAGAACAACTCTGAGATGCTCGGCATGAAGCTCTCTGGTCTTGGAATAGATCAAGATATCGTCAATGAAGACAATGACGAAGCTATCCAGATAAGGCTTGAACACACGGTTCATCAGGTCCATGAAGACTGAAGGGGCATTGGTCAACCCAAAAGACATCACAAGAAACTCATAGTGACCATACCTGGTCCGGAAAGCTGTCTTAGGGATATCAGACTCCCTAACCTTCAACTGATAGTAGCCAGACCGAAGATCAATCTTCGAGAACACAGTGGCACCATGGAGCTGATCAAACAAATCATCTATCCGAGGCAACGGATACTTGTTCTTGACAGTCACTTTGTTGAGCTCCCTGTAGTCGATACACAGCCGCAAGGAACCATCCTTCTTCTTGACAAACAGAACCGGAGCTCCCCAAGGCGAAGAACTCGGACGAATAAAGCCTTTGTCTAAAAGATCCTGCAACTGAGTCTTCAACTCCTTCATCTCGGTAGGGGCCATCCTGTACGGAGCCTTAGAGATAGGAACCGTACCTGGAGCTAAATCGATCACAAACTCAACATCCCTATCCGGCGGCAAACCCGGAACATCATCCTCAAACACATCAGCAAACTCCCTCACCACATCAATATCATCTACATTCAACTTAATCAATCTATCAACATCCACAATAGAAGCAAGAAATCCATCGCAACCTCTACACAACAATCTCTCAGCCTCAAGACAAGAAATAAAAGGAAGGACCAGCGAAGTACCTGCACTGGCGAGCGCTCCTCCCTGGCCATCATCTGCAAAAGTCACCTTCTTAGCAACACAATCGATAACTGCACGGTAAGTCGAAAGCCAATCCATGCCAAGAATAACGTCGAAAGCAACCATAGGGATAACAATCAAATCAGCGAAGACAACTCGCTCCTCAATACGAACAGGGCACGCAAAGACAATCGATGTCGGGCACAACACGTCCCCCGAAGGCAAAACAACATTAAGATGAAGGGGAAGAATAGAAGGAACTATACCCAAAGATCTCAAAAATAATTCAGACATAAAAGAATGAGTAGCACCAGTATCAATCAAAGTAGTAGCTACTCTGCCTGAAATCAAAATAGTACTAAGGATCAATGAAGATTCACGATTAATACCTTCCTTCGTCATGGAAAAGATACGACCCTGCACCTTCCCTTGGCTATCTCCCCTCGGGCAATTCCTGGCAACGTGGCCTGCCGCGCCACAACGAAAACAAGTATGAGTGCCCAATCTGCACTCTCCTCGATGATGCTTACCACACTTTGGACACTGCGGCTTCTCAGGATCAAATGGAACTGGAACTGGCGGAGGTCTAGGACTCGACTCCATCTTGCCCTTGCCCTTGAAACGATCCCTGCCCCTCTGATTAGAACCCTGGCCTCTCTGAGCAATGGCCTGGTGTCTCTCTTGCCTCTCCCGGGCAATGTCCTTCTCATCCTGCTCGGCCAACAAAGCTTTGGATACAATCTCCTTGAAAGTAACAGCTTTGGACATGTTGATATCACGACGAATCTCAGCTCTAAGGCCTCGAATGAAATGAGCGCCCTTGTCCTTGTCGTTCGAAGCAATATACGGAGCAAATAGGCAACCCTCCTCAAACTTCAGGATATACTGGCCAACATCCAAGCTCCCCTGTCTAAGTTCCAAGAACTCCGTAACCTTCCTCGCTCGAAGTGCGTCGGGGAAATACTTGTCATAGAACAAGTCAGTGAACTCTGACCACTTCAGTGTCGCAACATCAACTCCAACTTTCGTAGCATTCCACCAAATGCGGGCAGCCTTAACCAACATGAACACTGCACAGCTAATCCTGTCTTTATCCTCGTACTGGAGATGATCGAAGATAGCTTCAAGCGCCTTGACCCACTCGACAGCAACTAGAGGATCGGTGCTACCTGCGAATTCCGGTGGATCCATTCTCTTGAAAGCAGAAAAGACGGCATCAATGCCAACGGCCTGAGCAACTTGACCTCTCACTTGGCCTCGACCCTGTCCTGCTCCTTGCAATCGGAGCAACTGCTGAATCTGATCGCTATGCACCTTAGCCTGCTCCTTAAGCAACTTGCCGAACTCGTCGACAACTCTCGAGGAAGAACTATCCTCACCCTCTGCCGCCTTACGCTTAGGAGGCATACTCTACAATTGCTCACAAGACACCAATCAATAAATATAACAATGGATAGATGCAAGAAAACATACCCGGACAGTTGAAAGTAGACGAAGTCATATGCATTGGTCCGAAGAACACCGCTCTGATACCACTAAATGTGACACCTCTGACCTCTTTAAATAAAATGCACAGCGGAAATAAATTTTTCTTTAAAATATGGAAGGAGTTTCAACATACATTTTATAAAAGTGTTTACAAAATAACAACATGATCATTCCAATGACATAACAAAATACAAAATATCATTAGTGTGATCATGTTACAAAATGGTACAAAATAATCATCCTTCCAATCTTCGTATGCATATGACCCCCATCCACAGTCAACGTCCCGGTCCGTCGCTCTTATCTGCATCACATGAAAATAACTGAAATGAGAATAAATCTCAGCAAGTGGAACTCTTACATAGCAATGATACATAGTATACTCTGTAAAACATGGCTTTTAAATCATAAATACCATCGACTCTGAAACATGAATACTGTAGCAATAACTGTAGCAATAGCATAGCAATAGATAGCAATACGA
The DNA here is from genome assembly GCF_022965805.1 of Primulina eburnea. NCBI lineage: Eukaryota > Viridiplantae > Streptophyta > Magnoliopsida > Lamiales > Gesneriaceae > Primulina > Primulina eburnea. The sequence goes on along the minus strand of NC_133118.1, from coordinate 12,744,329 downwards.
TGGTATTCTCTTTTCTATGGTTGGATTGATATCAATAGTATCTGTAACTGTGGTTGCCAATATCCCATCGATATAAATCGATAACTGTGAGGGGATAAAAGCCTATGGTCGATGATCATCTAATTGCATGCAATGCTATGGCTATGATTAATCAATCCAATAAAACATTTGAATTCTCAATAGCATTTAAGGCCGTCGTTTCGCAATCTCATAATATCTCTTGTATTCCCTTTTTAACAATAGTGAGACATACAATGCCTCCAATAGATAATCAATGAAATGAATACATAGCAATGGATCAATGGAAGGGAATATCACTTTAAAATCTTTAAAACACAATACATATAATATCATGTGAGCAAAAAGGATGAAATTCCACTTACAACCAATAGAACACCTCAAATAAGCTCTTGGTACACCACCTACAACAATAAACCATAAATAACACCAATATCAACTCTAGATCCACAAGTACAAGCCAAATAATCCATTAAACAACTCAAACATCAAATCCAAAATAACCCTTAACTCAAAACCTCGTTAGAATCGCACCAAAAACTTACCTAAGCTTCCTTATACCACGGAGAACGATGATCTCAAGTCGGAAATCCAAACAAAGCCAAGAATCGAAGATAGGAAGCAAAAGAAATGGATGAAAACCCTTGCCAATGGAGAGAAAATCTCGAAAAGTAGATAGGATAAGGTATGGCCAACAACTCCCAAAAAGTGACTTAAAAACTCGCCCATACTTACACCGCGGGTGCGCCAACACAAGCACCGCGGGTGCGCCATGCTCACGGCATACCAAAATAATTCTCATGCACGATCACCGCGGGTGCGGTGCTACAATTACCGCGGGTGCGGTGCACACCGCGGGTGCGGTCCTTGCACTGCCGCGGGTGCGGTCATGCCACGGCCCTCAAAATGCAAAATGATGAATAGTACACCGCGGGGGCACTCATCTAAGAGCGCGGGTGCACTCTACTCACGGCAATGAACAGTACAAACTCAACTAAAATCGATCCGAAACGCTGAAACGAACAATCAACACCAACTAATACCTCAAATAAATAATAACCAATAATACTATAGCCCAAAACACAACTATAAACGACTAATCATAAACCCAATTAACACAATAAAGCTTAAACCGTACCGTACACCGGGCTCGGCTATTACATCAATAAAACTTTGGGAACACTTTTGCGTGCTATTCTTAAAAAGAACTTGGACTGACTTTTCTATGGACTTTATTTTGTGGTTGCCTAGGACTAAGAAGGGGAGGGATTCTATTTATGTATTACTTTATGGGCTAAACTTTGCACAATAAAGTTGTAATCTACTACTTGTCATCTTCAAACGGATGGACAAACTGAAGTTGTCAATAGAACTTTGGGAACACTTTTGCGTGCTATTCTTAAAAAGAACTTGGACTGACATTTATATAGACTTTATTTTGGGGTTGCCTAGGACTAAGAAGGGGAGGGATTCTATTTATGGATTACATTATGGGCTAAACTTGGCACAATAAAGTTGTAATCTACTACTTGTCATCCTCAAACGGATGGACAAACTGAAGTTGTAAATAGAACTTTGGGAACACTTTTGCGTGCTATTCTTAAAAGAACTTGGAATGACATTTCTATGGACTTTATTTTGGGGTAGCCTAGGACTAAGAAGGGGAGGGATTCTATTTTTGGAATACTTTATGGGAAAAACTTGGCACAAAATTGTTGTTTTCTACTACTTGTCATCCTCAAACGGATGGACAAACTGAAGTTGTAAATAGAACTTTGGGAACACTTTGGCGTGCTATTCTTAAAAGAATATGGACTGACATTTCTATGGACTTTATTTTGGGGTTGCCTAGGACTAAGAATGGGAGGGATTCTATTTATGGATTACTTTATGGGCTAAACTTTGCACAATAAAGTTGTAATCTACTACTTGTCATCCTCAAACGGATGGACAAACTAAAGTTGTCAATAGAACTTTGGGAACACTTTTGCGTGCTATTCTTAAAAAGGACTTGGACTGACATTTCTATGGACTTTTTTTTGGGGTTGCCTAGGACTAAGAAGGGGAGGGATTCTATTTATGGATTACTTTATAGGCTAAATTTTGCACAATAAAGTTGTAATCTACTACTTGTCATCCTCAAACGGATGGACAAACTGAAGTTGTCAATAGAACTTTGGGAACACTTTTGCGTGCTATTCTTAAAAAGAACTTGGACTGACATTTCTATGGACTATTTTGGGGTTGCCTAGGACTAAGAAGGGGAGGGATAATGTTTTTGGATTACTTTATGGGCTAAACTTTGCTCAATATTGTCGTAATCTACTACTTGTCATCCTCAAACGGGTGGACAAACTGAAGTTGTCAATAAAACTTTGGGAACACTTTTGCGTGCTATTCTTAAGAAGAACTTGGACTGACATTTCTATGGAACTTATTTTGGGGTTGCCTAGGACTAAGAAGGGGAGGCATTCTATTTTGGATTACTTTATGGGCTAAACTTTGCACAATAAAGTTGTAATCTACTACTTGTCATCCTCAAACGGATGGACAAACTGAAGTTGTCAATAGAATTTTGTGAACACTTTTGCGTGCTATTCTTAAAAAGAACTTGGACTGACATTTCTATGGACTATTTTGGGGTAGCCTAGGACTAAGAAGGGGAGGGATTCTATTTTTGGAATAATTTATGGGAAAAACTTGGCACAAAATTGATGTTTTCTACTACTTGTCATCCTCAAACGGATGGACAAACTGAATTTGTAAATAGAACTTTGGGAACACTTTTGCGTGCTATTCTTAAAAGAACTTGGACTGACATTTCTATGGACTTTATTTTAAGGTTGCCTAGGACTAAGAAGGGGAGGGATTCTATTTATGGATTACTTTATGGGCTAAACTTTGCACAATAAAGTTGTAATCTACTACTTGTCATCCTCAAACGGATGGACAAACTGAAGTTGTCAATAGAACTTTGGGAACACTTTGGCGTGCTATTCTTAAAAGAACTTGGACTGACATTTCTGTGGACTTTATTTTGGGGTTGCCTAGGACTAATAAGGGGAGGGATTCTATTTTTGGATTACTTTATGGGCTAAACTTTGCACAATAAAGTTGTAATCTACTACTTGTCATCCTCAAACGGATGGACAAACTGAAGTTGTCAATAGAACTTTGGGAACACTTTTGCGTGCTATTCTTAAAAGAACTTGGACTGACATTTCTATGGACTTTATTTTAAGGTTGCGTAGGACTAAGAAGGGGAGGGATTCTATTTATGGATTACTTTATGGGCTAAACTTTGCACAATAAAGTTGTAATCTACTACTTGTCATCCTCAAACGGATGGACAAACTGAAGTTGTCAATAGAACTTTGGGAACACTTTTTGATACGAATCTCGATATGAATAAATAGCAAACACGATTAAACAATCGCACCCTCTATTCAATTACGATAACAAGACTCGTGTGTTTTCCCGATCTTTGAAACAAGTAATGGATAGGTGTGATATTCACCTCTAAACTAGCAAGAGTTTAGCAACAAATAATCAACGAGAGAAACAATCGCGTTTCAAGAGAACCTCCAAAGAACCCGCCCTTGGCAACCCTCGTGATACTCGATTGACAAACGCCACAAAAGATAAATTTTTTGATAAGTTTGATTTGATACAACGCAAAAGTTATAACGAAACTTAAGCTTGTGTTGAGAGAATTCTCAATATCATAAAAGATGAATAATAATCAATGTTGTGTTTACAATCAATAAAATTCGTCTATATATTGACTACAAATCAAAAAGATGTGAAATCTAGTTACCAAAATAAATAAAACTCTCATTTAGGAAAATAACTCTCCGTCAAAACTAAAGGACACGGACCCCGTGTAGAGGTCCAAAAGGGGGTCCGTGTAGGCACTGTATTCTTCATGTCTCGAAAGTAGTAGACACGGACCCCGTGTACAGGTCCGTGCTTGGGTCCGTGTAGGCTCGGGATTTCTCTTCCTCAAGTGTAATGGACACGGACCCCGTGTACTGGTCCGTGCTTGGGTCCGTGCAGCCTCGGTTCTTCAAAATAATGCTTGAATAATGTTCCTTCGGCTTTCCAACGTGCTCCCATGCATCACGAGCCCTTCTCCCTTGCTTATCAATAATTTGAACACCATGCCCGGCCAGGTTCATATCACTTTTGCGTGCTATTCTTAAAAAGAACTTGGACTGACATTTCTATGGACTTTATTTTGGGGTTGCCTAGGACTAAGAAGGGGAGGGATTCTATTTATGGATTACTTCATGGGCTAAATTTTGCACAATAAAGTTGTAATCTACTACTTGTCATCCTCAAACGGATGGACAAACTGAAGTTGTCAATAGAACTTTGGGAACACTTTTGCGTGCTATTCTTAAAAAGAACTTGGACTGACATTTCTATGGACTTTATTTTGGGGTTGCCTAGGACTAAGAAGGGGAGGGATTCTATTTATGGATTACTTTATGGGCTAAACTTTGCACAATAAAGTTGTAATCTACTACTTGTCATCCTCAAACGGATGGACAAACTGAAGTTGTCAATAGAACTTTGGGAACACTTTGGCGTGCTATTCTTAAAAGAACTTGGACTGACATTTCTATGGACTTTATTTTGGGGTTGCCTAGGACTAAGAAGGGGAGGGATTCTATTTATGGATTACTTTATGGGCTAAACTTTGCACAATAAAGTTGTAATCTACTACTTGTCATCCTCAAACGGATGGACAAACTGAAGTTGTCAATAAAACTTTGGGAACATTTTTGCGTGCTATTCTTAAAAAGAACTTGGACTGACATTTCTATGGACTTTATTTTGGGGTTGCCTAGGACTAAGAAGGGGAGGGATTCTATTTATGGATTACTTTATGGGCTAAACTTTGCACAATAAAGTTGTAATCTACTACTTGTCATCCTCAAACGGATGGACAAACTGAAGTTGTCAATAGAACTTTGGGAACACTTTTGCGTGCTATTCTTAAAAAGAACTTAGACTGATATTTCTATGGACTTTATTTTGGGGTTGCCTAGGACTAAGAAGGGGAGGGATTCTATTTATGGATTACTTTATGGGCTAAAATTTGCACAATAAAGTTGTAATCTACTACTTGTCATCCTCAAACGGATGGACAAACTGAAGTTGTCAATAGAACTTTGGGAACACTTTTGCGTGCTATTCTTAAAAAGAACTTGGACTGACATTTCTATAGACTTTATTTTGGAGTAGCCTAGGACTAAGAAGGGGAGAGATTCGATTTTTGGAATACTTTATGGGAAAAACTTGGCACAAAATTGTTGTTTTCTACTACTTGTCATCCTCAAACGGATGGACAAACTGAAGTTGTAAATAGAACTTTGGGAACACTTTTGCGTGCTATTCTTAAAAGAACTTGGACTGACATTTCTATAGACTTTATTTTGGAGTTGCCTATGACTAAGAAGGGGAGGGATTCTATTTATGGATTACTTTATGGGCTAAACATTGCACAATAAAGTAGTAATCTACTACTTGTCATCCTCAAACGGATGGACAAACTGAAGTTGTCAATAGAACTTTGGGAACACTTTGGCGTGCTATTCTTAAAAGAACTTGGACTGACATTTCTATGGACTTTATTTTGGGGTTGTCTAGGACTAAGAAGGGGAGGGATTCTATTTATGGATTACTTTATGGGCTAAACTTTGCACAATAAAGTTGTAATCTACTACTTGTCATCCTCAAACGGATGGACAAACTGAAGTTGTCAATAGAACTTTGGGAACACTTTTGCGTGCTATTCTTAAAAAGAACTTGGACTGATATTTCTATAGACTTTATTTTGGAGTTGCCTAGGACTAAGAAGGGGAGGCATTCTATTTTGGATTACTTTATGGGCTAAACTTTGCACAATAAAGTTGTAATCTACTACTTGTCATCCTCAAACGGAAGGACAAACTGAAGTTGTCAATAGAACTTTGGGAACACTTTTGCGTGCTATTCTTAAAAAGAACTTGGAATGACATTTCTGTGGAATATTTTGGGGTTTCCTAGGACTAAAAAGGGGAGAGATTCTATTTTTGGATTACTTTATGGGCTAAACTTTGCTCAATATTGTCGTAATCTACTACTTGTCATCCTCAAACGGATGGACAAACTGAAGTTGTCAATAGAACTTTGGGAACACTTTTGCGTGCTATTCTTAAAAGAACTTGGACTGACATTTCTATGGACTTTATTTTAAGGTTGCCTAGGACTAAGATGGGGAGGGATTCTATTTATGGATTACTTTATGGGCTAAACTTTGCACAATAAAGTTGTAATCTACTACTTGTCATCCTAAAACGGATGGACAAAATGAAGTTGTAAATAGAACTTTGGGAACACTTTTGCGTGCTATTCTTAATAGAACTTGGATTGACATTTCTATGGACTTTATTTTGGGGTAGCCTAGGACTAAGAAGGGGAGGGATTCTATTTTTGGAATACTTTATGGGATAAACTTGGCACAAAATTGTTGTTTTTTACTACTTGTCATCCTCAAACGGATGGACAAACTGAAGTTGTAAATAGAACTTTGAGAACACTTTTACGTGCTAATCTTAACAAAACTCGGACTGACATTTCTATAGACTTTATTTTGGAGTTGCCTAGGACTAAGAAGGGGAGGCATTCTATTTTGGATTACTTTATGGGCTAAACTTTGCACAATAAAGTTGTAATCTACTACTTGTCATCCTCAAACGGATGGACAAACTGAAGTTGTAAATAGAACTTTGGGAACACTTTTGCGTGCTATTCTTCATAGAACTTGGATTGACATTTCTATGGACTTTATTTTGGGGTAGCCTAGGACTAAGAAGGGGAGGGATTCTTTTTTTGGAATACTTTATGGGATAAACTTGGCACAAAATTGTTGTTTTCTACTACTTGTCATCCTCAAACGGATGGACAAACTGAAGTTGTAAATAGAACTTTGGGAACACTTTTGCGTGCTATTCTTAAAAGAACTTGGACTGACATTTCTATAGACTTTATTTTGGAGTTGCCTATGACTAAGAAGGGGAGGGATTCTATTTTTGGATTACTTTATGGGCTAAACTTTGCACAATAATGTAGTAACCTACAACTTGTCATCCTCAAACGGATGGACAAACTGAAGTTGTCAATAGAACTTTGGGAACATTTTGGCGTGCTATTCTTAAAAGAACTTGGACTGACATTTCTATTGACATTATTTTGGGGTTGCCTGGGACTAAGAAGGGGAGGGATTCTATTTATGGATTACTTTATGGGCTAAACTTTGCACAATAAAGTTGTAATCTACTACTTGTCATCCTCAAACGGATGGACAAAATGAAGTTGTAAATAGAACTTTGGGAACACTTTTGCGTGCTATTCTTAACAGAACTTGGACTGACATTTCTGTAGACTTTATTTTGGAGTTGCCAAGGACTAAGAAGGGGAGGCCTTCTATTTTGGATTACTTTATGGGCTAAACTTTGCACAATAAAGTTGTAATCTACTACTTGTCATCCTCAAACGGATGGACAAACTGAAGTTGTAAATAGAACTTTGGGAACACTTTTGCGTGCTATTCTTAATAGAACTTGGATTGACATTTCTATTGACTTTATTTTGGGGTAGCCTAGGACTAAGAAGGGGAGGGATTCTATTTTTGGAATACTTTATGGGATAAACTTGGCACAAATTTTTGTTTTCTACTACTTGTCATCCTCAAACGGATGGACAAACTGAAGTTGTAAATAGAACTTTGGGAACACTTTGGCGTGCTATTCTTAAAAGAACTTGGACTGACATTTCTATGGACTTTATTTTGGGGTTGCCTAGGACTAAGAAGGGGAGGGATTCTATTTTGGATTACTTTATGGGCTAAACTTTGCACAATAAAGTTGTAATCTACTACTTGTCATCCTCAAACGGATGGACAAACTGAAGTTGTCAATAGAACTTTGGGAACACTTTTGCGTGCTATTCTTAAAATGAACTTGGACTGACATTTCTATGGACTTTATTTTGGGGTTGCCTAGGACTAAGAAGGGGAGGGATTCTGTTTATGGATTACTTTATGGGCTAAACTTTGCACAATAAAGTTGTAATCTACTACTTGTCATCCTCAAACGGATGGACAAACGGAAGTGGTCAATAGAACTTTGGGAACACTTTGACGTGCTATTCTTAAAAGAACTTGGACTGACATCTCTATGGACTTTATTTTGGGGTTGCCTAGGACTAAGAAGGGGAGGGATTCTATTTATGGATTACTTTATGGGCTAAACTTTGCACAATAAAGTTGTAATCTACTACTTGTCATCCTCAAACGGATGGACAAACTGAAGTTGTCAATAGAACTTTGGGAACACTTTTGCGTGCTATTCTTAAAAAGAACTTGGACTGACATTTCTATGGACTTTATTTTGGGGTTGCCTAGGACTAAGAAGGGGAGGGATTCTATTTATGGATTACTTTATGGGCTAAACTTTGCACAATAAAGTTGTAATCTACTACTTGTCATCCTCAAACGGATGGACAAACTGAAGTTGTCAATAGAACTTTGGGAACACTTTTGCGTGCTATTCTTAAAAGAACTTGGATTGACATTTCTATGGACTTTATTTTGGGGTAGCCTAGGACTAAGAAGAGGAGGGATTCTTTTTTTGGAATACTTTATGGGCTAAACTTTGCACAATAAAGTTGTAATCTACTACTTGTCATCCTCAAACGGATGGACAAACTGAAGTTGTAAATAGAACTTTGGGAACACTTTTGCGTGCTATTCTTAATAGAACTTGGATTGACATTTCTATGGACTTTATTTTGGGGTAGCGTAGGACTAAGAAGGGTAGGGATTCTATTTTTGGAATACTTTATGGGATAAACTTGGCACAAAATTGTTGTTTTCTACTACTTGTCATCCTCAAACGGATGGACAAACTGAAGTTGTAAATAGAACTTTGGGAATACTTTTGCGTGCTATTCTTAAAAGAACTTGGACTGACATTTCTATAGACTTTATTTTGGAGTTGCCTGTGACACCCTGACCCGTTACAATTAAAAATACAGCGGAAATTTAAAATTTTCTTTCAAATGGAAGGAGTTTCAAAATACATTTCATAAAAGTGTTTACAAAATAACAACATGATCATTCCAATGACATAACAAAATACAAAATATCATTAGTGTGATCATGTTACAAAATGATACAAAATAATCATCCTTCCAATCTTCGTATGCATATGACCCCCATCCACAGTCAACGTCCCGGTCCGTCACTCTTATCTGCATCACATGAAAATAACTGAAATGAGAATAAATCTCAGCAAGTGAAACTCTTACATAGCAATGATACATAGTATACTCTGTAAAACATGGCTTTTAAATCATAAATACCATCGACTCTGAAACATGAATACTGTAGCAATAACTGTTGCAATAGCATAGCAATAAATAGCAATACGATGGTATTCTCTTTCTATGGTTGGATTGATATCAATAGTATCTGTGACAGTGGTTGCCAATATCCCATCGATATAAATCGATAACTGTGAGGGGATAAAAGCCTATGGTCGATGATCATCTAATTGCATGCAATGCCATGGCTATGATAAATCAATCCAATAAAAGCATTTGAATTCTCAATAGCATTTAAAGCCGTCGTTTCGCAATCTCATAATATATCTTGTATTCCCTTTATAACAATGGTGAGACATACAATGCCTCCAATAGATAATCAATGAAATGAATACATAGCAATGGATCAATGGAAGGGAATAACACTTTGAAACCTTTAAAACACAATACATATATCAATCATGTGAGCAAAGGGATGAAATTCCACTTACTACCAATAGAACACCTCAAATAAGCTCTTGGTACACCACCTACAACAATAATCCATAAATAACACCAATATCAACTCTATATCCACAAGTACAAGCCAAATAATCCACTAAACAACTCAAACATCAAATCCAAAATAACCCTTAACTCGAAACCTCATTAGAATCGCACCAAAAACTTACCTAAGCTTCCTTATACCACGGAGAACGTTGATCTCAAGTCGGAAATCCAAACAAAGCCAAGAATCAAAGATAGGAAGCTAAAGAAATGGATGAAAACCCTTGCCAATGGAGGGAAATCTCGAATGGAAGGGAAATAAATGGATAAGGTATGGCCAACAACTCCCAAAAAGTAGCTAAATATCTCGCCCATACTTACACCGCGGGTGCGCTGCCACAAGCACCGCGGGTGCGCCATGCTCACGGCACTCCAAAATAATTCTCATGCACGATCACCGCGGGTGCGGTCCTACAATTACCGCGGGTGCGGTGCACACCGCGGGTGCGGTCCTTGCACTGCCGCGGGTGCGGTGGTGCCACGGCCTTCCAAATGCAAAATGATGAATAGTACACCGCGGGGGCACTCATCTAAGAGCGCGGGTGCACTCTACTCACGGCAATGAACAGTACAATCTCAACTAAAATCGATCCGAAACGCTGAAACGAACAATCAACACCAACTAATACCTCAAATAAATAATAACCAATAATACTATAGCCCAAAACACAACTAAACACAACTAATCAAAAACCCAAATAACACAGTAAAGCTTAAACCGTACCGTACACCGGGCTCGGCTATTACAATCTCCCCTCCTTAGAGGAATTTCGTCCTCGAAATTGACGTCACGGCACGAACAACTCAGGATACCTCTCTCTCATCTCAATCTCTGGTTCCCACGTAGCCTCCTCGATCAAATGGTTCCTCCAAAGGACTTTAACGATGCCGATCTCTTTGTTCCTCAATACTCTGACAGTGTGATCCAAAATCTGAATCGGAATCTCATGGTAAGTCAGACTCGGCGTCAAGTCCAATGGCTCATGGCGAAGAACATGGGAAGGATCTGCAATATACTTCCTGAGCATCGATACGTGAAACACATTATGGACTCTGTCAAGATCGGGCGGTAGGGCTAATCTGTAGGCTCGGTCACCAACTCTGTCCAATACCTCGAATGGACCAATGAATCTAGGACTCAACTTGCCCTTCTTGCCAAATCGCATCACACCCTTGAGAGGTGCTATCTTCAGAAAAACATGATCGCCAACCTCGAACTGCAAAGGTCTGCGACGAACATCTGCATAGCTCTTCTGCCTCGACTGAGCAGTCTTCATCCTCTCTCTGATAACTGCAACAACATCGGCAGTCTGCTGGACCAACTCGGGACCCAACATCTTCCTCTCTCCAACCTCATCCCAAAACAAGGGAGATCTGCACTTCCTGCCATAAAGTGCCTCATACGGTGCCATGCCAATCGTCGCCTGGTAGCTATTGTTGTACGTGAACTCCACAAGTGGCAACTTAGAATCCCAACTACCAGAATAGTCAATAGTACAAGCTCTGAGCATATCCTCAAGAATCTGAATGACTCTCTCTGACTGACCGTCGCTCTGAGGATGATAAGCTGTACTGAAAGCTAATCGAGAACCCATAGCTCTGTGCAAACTCTTCCAGAACTCTGAGGTAAATCTAGGGTCACGATCAGACACAATCGACACGGGCACACCATGAAGTCTAACAATCTCTGCAATGTAGTCCTCGGCATACTGAGACATCGAATACGTCGTCTTGACTGGGAGAAAATGAGCTGACTTGGTCAATCTATCAACAATGACCCAAATGGAATTATAACCCCTCTGAACTCTGGGCAGACCAGTCACGAAATCCATGGTGATGTGCTCCCACTTCCACTGAGGAATCGGCAAAGATAGCAATGTCCCAGCAGGTCTCTGATGCTCAATCTTAACCTGCTGACAAGTAAGGCACTGAGAAATGAACAAAGCAATATCTTTCTTCATACCTGGCCACCAGTAAAGTCGACGAAGATCCTGATACATCTTCGTACTGCCTGGATGAATCGAATAAGGTGCGGTATGAGCCTCTATCAAGACGTCTCTACGAATATCGTCGCCAGAAGGAACACAAATACGGCCTCTGAAAGTCACCAAACCATCACCATTCAGACTAAACTCTGAATTCCCTCTAGCCTCAGCTCTAGCTCTCAACTCTGTCAACTGAACATCAGTCGACTGCTCTCTACAGATCCTGTCCGTCAATGAAGATCGAATAACCAACGCTGACAAACGAGCAATGGTCCCTGGAATCACCAGATCAATCTCCTCTCTCTGCAAATCCATCAACAATGGTTTCTGAATCAAAGAACTCAAAGAAGCACTCGATTTGCGGCTCAAAGCATCAGCCACCACATTCGCCTTCCCTGTGTGATAGCTGATAGTCACATCATAATCCTTGACCAGTTCTAACCACCTCCTCTGCCTCATGTTGAGCTCTTTCTGCGAGAACAAATACTTCAAACTCTTGTGGTCTGTAAAGATCTCACACTTTTCGCCATACAGATAATGTCTCCAAATCTTAAGGGCGAAAACCACAGCTGCGAGCTCCAAATCGTGCGTCAGATAATTCTTCTCATAATCTTTCAACTGGCGAGACGCATAGGCAATGACCTTACCTCTCTGCATCAACACTGCACCAAGGCCTCTCTTCGACGCATCGGTAAAGACAACAAAGTCCTCTGAACCACTGGGCAAAGAAAGAACAGGAGCTGTCGTCAATCTGTCCTTCAACTCCTGAAATGCACTCTGGCAATCGATAGACCACTCGAACTTCACAGTCTTCCTCGTCAGATTGGACAATGGCAGGGCAATCTTAGAGAAACCTGAAATGAAACGACGATAGTAACCTGCCAAACCAAGGAAACTGCGAACTTCTGAAACAGTGGTAGGAATAGGCCAACTCTGAATCGCCTCTATCTTCAATGGATCAACAGCAATGCCATCTCTCGAAACCACATGGCCTAGAAAAGAAATCTGATCCAGCCAAAACTCACACTTCTTCAGCTTGGCAAACAACCTCTTCTCTCGCAACAACTGAAGAACAACTCTGAGATGTTCGGCATGAAGCTCTCTGGATTTGGAATAGATCAAGATGTCGTCGATGAAAACAATGACAAAGCTATCCAGATAGGGCTTGAACACACGGTTCATCAGGTCCATGAAGACTGAAGGGGCATTGGTCAAACCAAAAGACATCACAAGAAACTCATAGTGACCATACCTGGTCCGGAAAGCTGTCTTAGGGATATCAGACTCCCTAACCTTCAACTGATAGTAGCCAGACCGAAGATCAATCTTCGAGAACACAGTGGCACCATGGAGCTGATCAAACAAATCATCTATCCGAGGCAACGGATACTTGTTCTTGACAGTCACTTTGTTCAGCTCCCTGTAGTCGATACACAGCCGCAAGGAACCATCCTTCTTCTTGACAAACAGAACCGGAGCTCCCCAAGGCGAAGAACTCGGACGAATAAAGCCTTTGTCTAAAAGATCCTGCAACTGAGTCTTCAACTCCTTCATCTCGGTAGGGGCCATCCTGTACGGAGCATTAGAAATAGGAACCGTACCTGGAGCTAAATCGATCACAAACTCAACATCCCTATCCGGCGGCAAACCCGGAACATCATCCTCAAACACATCAGCAAACTCCCTCACCACATCAATATCATCTACATTCAACTTAATCAATCTATCAACATCCACAATAGAAGCAAGAAACCCATCGCAACCTCTACACAACAATCTCTCAGCCTCAAGACAAGAAATAAAAGGAAGGACCAGCGAAGTACCTGCACTGGCGAGCGCTCCTCCCTGGCCATCATCTGCAAAAGTCACCTTCTTAGCAACACAATCGATAACTGCACGGTAAGTCGAAAGCCAATCCAAGCCAAGAATAACGTCGAAAGCAACCATAGGGATAACAATCAAATCAGCGAAGACAACTCGCTCCTCAATACGAACAGGGCACGCAAAGACAATCGATGTCGGGCACAACACGTCCCCCGAAGGCAAAACAACATTAAGATGAAGGGGAAGAATAGAAGGAACTATACCCAAAGATCTCAAAAATAATTCAGACATAAAAGAATGAGTAGCACCAGTATCAATCAAAGTAGTAGCTACTCTGCCTGAAATCAAAATAGTACTAAGGATCAATGAAGATTCACGATTAATACCTTCCTTCGTCATGGAAAAGATACGACCCTGCACCTTCCCTTGGCTATCTCCCCTCGGGCAATTCCTGGCAACGTGGCCTGCCGCGCCACAACGAAAACAAGTATGAGTGCCCAATCTGCACTCTCCTAGATGATGCTTACCACACTTTGGACACTTCGGCTTCTCAGGATCAAATGGAACTGGAACTGGCGGAGGTCTAGGACTCGGCTCCATCTTGCCCTTGCCCTTGAAACGATCCCTGCCCCTCTGATTAGAACCCTGGCCTCTCTGAGCAATGGCCTGGTGTCTCTCTTGCCTCTCCCTGGCGATGTCCTTCTCATCCTGCTCGGCCAACAAAGCTTTGGACACAATCTCCTTGAAAGTAACAGCCTTGGACATGTTAATGTCACGACGAATCTCAGCTCTAAGGCCTCGAATGAAATGAGCGTCTTTATCTTTGTCATTGGATGCAACATACGGAGCAAAAAGACAACCCTCCTCGAACTTCAGAATATACTGGCCAACATCCAAGCTCCCTTGTCGAAGCTCCAAGAACTCCGTAACCTTCCTCGCTCGAAGTGCGTCGGGGAAATACTTGTCATAGAACAAATCTGTGAACTCTGACCACTTCAATGTCGCAACATCTACTCCAACTTTCGTAGCATTCCACCAGATACGTGCAGCTTTAACCAGCAAGAACACTGCACAGCTAATCCTGTCTTTATCCTCGTACTGGAGATGATCGAAGATAGCTTCAAGCGCCTTGACCCACTCGACAGCAACTAGAGGATCGGTGCTACCTGCGAATTCCGGTGGATCCATTCTCTTGAAAGCAGAAAAGACGGCATCAGTGCCAACGGCCTGAGCAACTTGACCTCTCACTTGGCCTCGACCCTGTCCTGCTCCTTGCAATCGGAGGGATTCTAAGAAGGGGAGGGATTCTATTTTTGGAATACTTTATGGGATAAACTTGGCACAAAATTGTTGTTTTCTACTACTTGTCATCCTCAAACGGATGGACAAACTGAAGTTGTAAATAGAACTTTGGGAATACTTTTGCGTGCTATTCTTAAAAGAACTTGGACTGACATTTCTATAGACTTTATTTTGGAGTTGCCTGTGACACCCTGACCCGTTACAATTAAAAATACAGCGGAAATTTAAAATTTTCTTTCAAATGGAAGGAGTTTCAAAATACATTTCATAAAAGTGTTTACAAAATAACAACATGATCATTCCAATGACATAACAAAATACAAAATATCATTAGTGTGATCATGTTACAAAATGATACAAAATAATCATCCTTCCAATCTTCGTATGCATATGACCCCCATCCACAGTCAACGTCCCGGTCCGTCACTCTTATCTGCATCACATGAAAATAACTGAAATGAGAATAAATCTCAGCAAGTGAAACTCTTACATAGCAATGATACATAGTATACTCTGTAAAACATGGCTTTTAAATCATAAATACCATCGACTCTGAAACATGAATACTGTAGCAATAACTGTTGCAATAGCATAGCAATAAATAGCAATACGATGGTATTCTCTTTCTATGGTTGGATTGATATCAATAGTATCTGTGACTGTGGTTGCCAATATCCCATCGATATAAATCGATAACTGTGAGGGGATAAAAGCCTATGGTCGATGATCATCTAATTGCATGCAATGCCATGGCTATGATAAATCAATCCAATAAAAGCATTTGAATTCTCAATAGCATTTAAAGCCGTCGTTTCGCAATCTCATAATATATCTTGTATTCCCTTTATAACAATGGTGAGACATACAATGCCTCCAATAGATAATCAATGAAATGAATACATAGCAATGGATCAATGGAAGGGAATAACACTTTGAAACCTTTAAAACACAATACATATATCAATCATGTGAGCAAAGGGATGAAATTCCACTTACTACCAATAGAACACCTCAAATAAGCTCTTGGTACACCACCTACAACAATAATCCATAAATAACACCAATATCAACTCTATATCCACAAGTACAAGCCAAATAATCCACTAAACAACTCAAACATCAAATCCAAAATAACCCTTAACTCGAAACCTCATTAGAATCGCACCAAAAACTTACCTAAGCTTCCTTATACCACGGAGAACGTTGATCTCAAGTCGGAAATCCAAACAAAGCCAAGAATCAAAGATAGGAAGCTAAAGAAATGGATGAAAACCCTTGCCAATGGAGGGAAATCTCGAATGGAAGGGAAAGAAATGGATAAGGTATGGCCAACAACTCCCAAAAAGTAGCTAAATATCTCGCCCATACTTACACCGCGGGTGCGCTGCCACAAGCACCGCGGGTGCGCCATGCTCACGGCACTCCAAAATAATTCTCATGCACGATCACCGCGGGTGCGGTCCTACAATTACCGCGGGTGCGGTGCACACCGCGGGTGCGGTCCTTGCACTGCCGCGGGTGCGGTGGTGCCACGGCCTTCCAAATGCAAAATGATGAATAGTACAACGCGGGGGCACTCATCTAAGAGCGCGGGTGCACTCTACTCACGGCAATGAACAGTACAATCTCAACTAAAATCGATCCGAAACGCTGAAACGAACAATCAACACCAACTAATACCTCAAATAAATAATAACCAATAATACTATAGCCCAAAACACAACTAAACACAACTAATCAAAAACCCAAATAACACAGTAAAGCTTAAACCGTACCGTACACCGGGCTCGGCTATTACATTGCCTATGACTAAGAAGGGGAGGGATTCTATTTATGGATTACTTTATGGGTTAAACTTTGCACAATAATGTAGTAACCTACAACTTGTCATCCTCAAACGGATGGTCAAACTGAAGTTGTCAATAGAACTTTGGGAACATTTTGGCGTGCTATTCTTAAAAGAACTTGGACTGACATTTCTATTGACATTATTTTGGGGTTGCCTAGGACTAAGAAGGGGAGGGATTCTATTTATGGATTACTTTATGGGCTAAACTTTGCACAATAAAGTTGTAATCTACTACTTGTCATCCTCAAACGGATGGACAAAATGAAGTTGTAAATAGAACTTTGGGAACACTTTTGCGTGCTATTCTTAACAGAACTTGGACTGACATTTCTGTAGACTTTATTTTGGAGTTGCCTAGGACTAAGAAGGGGAGGCCTTCTATTTTGGATTACTTTATGGGCTAAACTTTGCACAATAAAGTTGTAATCTACTACTTGTCATCCTCAAACGGATGGACAAACTGAAGTTGTAAATAGAACTTTGGGAACACTTTTGCGTGCTATTCTTAATAGAACTTGGATTGACATTTCTATGGACTTTATTTTGGGGTAGCCTAGGACTAAGAAGGGGAGGGATTCTATTTTTGGAATACTTTATGGGATAAACTTGGCACAAATTTTTGTTTTCTACTACTTGTCATCCTCAAACGGATGGACAAACTGAAGTTGTAAATAGAACTTTGGGAACACTTTGGCGTGCTATTCTTAAAAGAACTTGGACTGACATTTCTATGGACTTTATTTTGGGGTTGCCTAGGACTAAGAAGGGGAGGGATTCTATTTTGGATTACTTTATGGGCTAAAATTTGCACAATAAAGTTGTAATCTACTACTTGTCATCCTCAAACGGATGGACAAACTGAAGTTGTCAATAGAACTTTGGGAACACTTTTGCGTGCTATTCTTAAAAAGAACTTGGACTAACATTTCTATGGACTTTATTTTGGGGTTGCCTAGGACTAAGAAGGGGAGGGATTCTATTTATGGATTACTTTATGGGCTAAACTTTGCACAATAAAGTTGTAATCTACTACTTGTCATCCTCAAACGGATGGACAAACTGAAGTTGTCAATAGAACTTTGGGAACACTTTTGCGTGCTATTCTTAAAATGAACTTGGACTGACATTTCTATGGACTTTATTTTGGGGTTGCCTAGGACTAAGAAGGGGAGGGATTCTGTTTATGGATTACTTTATGGGCTAAACTTTGCACAAAAAGTTGTAATCTACTACTTGTCATCCTCAAACGGATGGACAAACTGAAGTTGTCAATAGAACTTTGGGAACACTTTGGCGTGCTATTCTTAAAAGAACTTGGACTGACATTTCTATGGACTTTATTTTGGGGTTGCCTAGGACTAAGAAGGGGAGGGATTCTATTTATGGATTACTTTATGGGCTAAACTTTGCACAATAAAGTTGTAATCTACTACTTGTCATCCTCAAACGGATGGACAAACTGAAGTTGTCAATAGAACTTTGGGAACACTTTTGCGTGCTATTCTTAAAAAGAACTTGGACTGACATTAATATGGACTTTATTTTGGGGTTGCCTAGGACTATGAAGGGGAGGGATTCTATTTATGGATTACTTTATGGGCTAAACTTTGCACAATAAAGTTGTAATCTACTACTTGTCATCCAAAAACGGATGGACAAACTGAAGTTGTCAATAGAACTTTGGGAACACTTTTGCGTGCTATTCTTAAAAAGAACTTAGACTGACATTTCTATGGACTTTATTTTGGGGTTGCCTAGGACTAAGAAGGGGAGGGATTCTATTTATGGATTACTTTATGGGCTAAAATTTGCACAATAAAGTTGTAATCTACTACTTGTCATCCTCAAACGGATGGACAAACTGAAGTTGTCAATAGAACTTTGGGAACACTTTTGCGTGCTATTCTTAAAAAGAACTTGGACTGACATTTCTATAGACTTTATTTTGGAGTAGCCTAGGACTAAGAAGGGGAGGGATTCTATTTTTGGAATACTTTATGGGAAAAACTTGGCACAAAATTGTTGTTTTCTACTACTTGTCATCCTCAAACGGATGGACAAACTGAAGTTGTAAATAGAACTTTGGGAACACTTTTGCGTTCTATTCTTAAAAGAACTTGGACTGACATTTCTATAGACTTTATTTTGGAGTTGCCTATGACTAAGAAGGGGAGGGATTCTATTTATGGATTACTTTATGGGCTAAACTTTGCACAATAAAGTAGTAATCTACTACTTGTCATCCTCAAACGGATGGACAAACTGAAGTTGTCAATAGAACTTTGGGAACACTTTGGCGTGCTATTCTTAAAAGAACTTGGACTGACATTTCTATGGACTTTATTTTGGGGTTGCCTAGGACTAAGAAGGGGAGGGATTCTATTTATGGATTACTTTATGGGCTAAACTTTGCACAATAAAGTTGTAATCTACTACTTGTCATCCTCAAACGGATGGACAAACTGAAGTTGTCAATAGAACTTTGTGAACACTTTTGCGTGCTATTCTTAAAAAGAACTTGGACTGATATTTCTATAGACTTTATTTTGGAGTTGCCTAGGACTAAGAAGGGGAGGCATTTCTATTTTGGATTACTTTATGGGCTAAACTTTGCACAATAAAGTTGTAATCTACTACTTGTCATCCTCAAACGGATGGACAAACTGAAGTTGTCAATAGAACTTTGGGAACACTTTTGCGTGCGATTCTTAAAAAGAACTTGGAATGACATTTCTATGGAATATTTTGGGGTTGCCTAGGACTAAGAAGGGAAGGGATTCTATTTTTGGATTACTTTATGGGCTAAACTTTGCTCAATATTGTCGTAATCTACTACTTGTCATCCTCAAACGGATGGACAAACTGAAGTTGTCAATAGAACTTTGGGAACACTTTTGCGTGCTATTCTTAAAAGAACTTGGACTGACATTTCTATGGACTTTATTTTAAGGTTGCCTAGGACTAAGAAGGGGAGGGATTCTATTTATGGATTACTTTATGGGCTAAACTTTGCACAATAAAGTTGTAATCTACTACTTGTCATCCTAAAACGGATGGACAAACTGAAGTTGTAAATAGAACTTTGGGAACACTTTTGCGTGCTATTCTTAATAGAACTTGGATTGACATTTCTATGGACTTTATTTTGGGGTAGCCTAGGACTAAGAAGGGAAGGGATTCTATTTTTGGAATACTTTATGGGATAAACTTGGCACAAAATTGTTGTTTTTTACTACTTGTCATCCTCAAACGGATGGACAAACTGAAGTTGTAAATAGAACTTTGAGAACACTTTTACGTGCTATTCTTAACAAAACTCGGACTGACATTTCTATAGACTTTATTTTGGAGTTGCCTAGGACTAAGAAGGGGAGGCATTCTATTTTGGATTACTTTATGGGCTAAACTTTGCACAATAATGTAGTAACCTACAACTTGTCATCCTCAAACGGATGGAAAAACTGAAGTTGTCAATAGAACTTTGGGAACACTTTGGCGTGCTATTCTTAAAAGAACTTCGACTGACATTTCTATTGACATTATTTTGGGGTTGCCTAGGACTAAGAAGGGAGGGATTCTATTTATGGATTACTTTATGGGCTAAACTTTGCACAATAAAGTTGTAATCTACTACTTGTCATCCTCAAACGGATGGACAAACTGAAGTTGTAAATAGAACTTTGGGAACACTTTTGCGTGCTATTCTTAACAAAACTTGGACTGACATTTCTGTAGACTTTATTTTGGAGTTGCCTAGGACTAAGAAGGGGAGGCCTTCTATTTTGGATTACTTTATGGGCTAAACTTTGCACAATAAAGTTGTAATCTACTACTTGTCATCCTCAAACGGATGGACAAACTGAAGTTGTAAATAGAACTTTGGGAACACTTTTGCGTGCTATTCTTAAAAAGAACTTGGACTGACATTTCTATAGACTTTATTTTGGAGTAGCCTAGGACTAAGAAGGGGAGGGATTCTATTTTTGGAATACTTTATGAGAAAAACTTGGCACAATAAAGTTGTAATCTACTACTTGTCATCCTCAAACGGATGGACAAACTGAAGTTGTAAATAGAACTTTGGGAACACTTTTGCGTGCTATTCTTAATAGAACTTGGATTGACATTTCTATGGACTTTATTTTGGGGTAGCCTAGGACTAAGAAGGGGAGGGATTCTATTTTTGGAATACTTTATGGGATAAACTTGGCACAAAATTGTTGTTATCTACTACTTGTCATCCTCAAACGGATGGACAAACTGAAGTTGTAAATAGAACTTTGGGAATACTTTTGCGTGCTATTCTTTAAAGAACTTGGACTGACATTTCTATAGACTTTATTTTGGAGTTGCCTATGACTAAGAAGGGGAGGGATTCTATTTATGGATTACTTTATGGGCTAAACTTTGCACAATAATGTAGTAACCTACAACTTGTCATCCTCAAACGGATGGACAAACTGAAGTTGTCAATAGAACTTTGGGAACATTTTGGCGTGCTATTCTTAAAAGAACTTGGACTGACATTTCTATTGACATTATTTTGGGGTTGCCTAGGACTAAGAAGGGGAGGGATTCTATTTATGGATTACTTTATGGGCTAAACTTTGCACAATAAAGTTGTAATCTACTACTTGTCATCCTCAAACGGATGGACAAAATGAAGTTGTAAATAGAACTTTGGGAACACTTTTGCGTGCTATTCTTAACAGAACTTGGACTGACATTTCTGTAGACTTTATTTTGGAGTTGCCTAGGACTAAGAAGGGGAGGCCTTCTATTTTGGATTACTTTATGGGCTAAACTTTGCACAATAAAGTTGTAATCTACTACTTGTCATCCTCAAACGGATGGACAAATTGAAGTTGTAAATAGAACTTTGGGAACACTTTTGCGTGCTATTCTTAATAGAACTTGGATTGACATTTCTATGGACTTTATTTTGGGGTAGCCTAGGACTAAGAAGGGGAGGGATTCTATTTTTGGAATACTTTATGGGATAAACTTGGCACAAATTTTTGTTTTCTACTACTTGTCATCCTCAAACGGATGGACAAACTGAAGTTGTAAATAGAACTTTGGGAACACTTTGGCGTGCTATTCTTAAAAGAACTTGGACTGACATTTCTATGGACTTTATTTTGGGGTTGCCTAGGACTAAGAAGGGGAGGGATTCTATTTTGGATTACTTTATGGGCTAAACTTTGCACAATAAAGTTGTAATCTACTACTTGTCATCCTCAAACGGATGGACAAACTGAAGTTGTCAATAGAACTTTGGGAACACTTTTGCGTGCTATTCTTAAAAAGAACTTGGACTCACATTTCTATGGACTTTATTTTGGGGTTGCCTAGGACTAAGAAGGGGAGGGATTCTATTTATGGATTACTTTATGGGCTAAACTTTGCACAATAAAGTTGTAATCTACTACTTGTCATCCTCAAACGGATGGACAAACTGAAGTTGTCAATAGAACTTTGGGAACACTTTTGCGTGCTATTCTTAAAATGAACTTGGACTGACATTTCTATGGACTTTATTTTGGGGTTGCCTAGGACTAAGAAGGGGAGGGATTCTGTTTATGGATTACTTTATGGGCTAAACTTTGCACAAAAAAGTTGTAATCTACTACTTGTCATCCTCAAACGGATGGACAAACTGAAGTTGTCAATAGAACTTTGGGAACACTTTGGCGTGCTATTCTTAAAAGAACTTGGACTGACATTTCTATGGACTTTATTTTGGGGTTGCCTAGGACTAAGAAGGGGAGGGATTCTATTTATGGATTACTTTATGGGCTAAACTTTGCACAATAAAGTTGTAATCTACTACTTGTCATCCTCAAACGGATGGACAAACTGAAGTTGTCAATAGAACTTTGGGAACACTTTTGCGTGCTATTCTTAAAAAGAACTTGGACTGACATTTCTATGGACTTTATTTTGGGGTTGCCTAGGACTAAGAAGGGGAGGGATTCTATTTATGGATTACTTTATGGGCTAAACTTTGCACAATAAAGTTGTAATCTACTACTTGTCATCCTCAAACGGATGGACAAACTGAAGTTGTCAATAGAACTTTGGGAACACTTTTGCGTGCTATTCTTAAAAAGAACTTAGACTGACATTTCTATGGACTTTATTTTGGGGTTGCCTAGGACTAAGAAGGGGAGTGATTCTATTTATGGATTACTTTATGGGCTAAAATTTGCACAATAAAGTTGTAATCTACTACTTGTCATCCTCAAACGGATGGACAAACTGAAGTTGTCAATAGAACTTTGGGAACACTTTTACGTGCTATTCTTAAAAAGAACTTGGACTGACATTTCTATAGACTTTATTTTGGAGTAGCCTAGGACTAAGAAGGGGAGGGATTCTATTTTTGGAATACTTTATGGGAAAAACTTGGCACAAAATTGTTGTTTTCTACTACTTGTCATCCTCAAACGGATGGACAAACTGAAGTTGTAAATAGAACTTTGGGAACACTTTTGCGTGCTATTCTTAAAAGAACTTGGACTGACATTTCTATAGACTTTATTTTGGAGTTGTCTATGACTAAGAAGGGGAGGGATTCTATTTATGGATTACTTTATGGGCTAAACTTTGCACAATAAAGTAGTAATCTACTACTTGTCATCCTCAAACGGATGGACAAACTGAAGTTGTCAATAGAACTTTGGGAACACTTTGGCGTGCTATTCTTAAAAGAACTTGGACTGACATTTCTATGGACTTTATTTTGGGGTTGCCTAGGACTAAGAAGGGGAGGGATTCTATTTATGGATTACTTTATGGGCTAAACTTTGCACAATAAAGTTGTAATCTACTACTTGTCATCCTCAAACGGATGGACAAACTGAAGTTGTCAATAGAACTTTGGGAACACTTTTGCGTGCTATTCTTAAAAAGAACTTGGACTGATATTTCTATAGACTTTATTTTGGAGTTGCCTAGGACTAAGAAGGGGAGGCATTCTATTTTGGATTACTTTATGGGCTAAACTTTGCACAATAAAGTTGTAATCTACTACTTGTCATCCTCAAACGGATGGACAAACTGAAGTTGTCAATAGAACTTTGGGAACACTTTTGCGTGCTATTCTTAAAAAGAACTTGGAATGACATTTCTATGGACTTTATTTTAAGGTTGCCTAGGACTAAGAAGGGGAGGGATTCTATTTATGGATTACTTTATGGGCTAAACTTTGCACAATAAAGTTGTAATCTACTACTTGTCATCCTAAAACGGATGGACAAACTGAAGTTGTAAATAGAACTTTGGGAACACTTTTGCGTGCTATTCTTAATAGAACTTGGATTGACATTTCTATGGACTTTATTTTGGGGTAGCCTAGGACTAAGAAGGGAAGGGATTCTATTTTTGGAATACTTTATGGGATAAACTTGGCACAAAATTGTTGTTTTTTACTACTTGTCATCCTCAAACGGATGGACAAACTGAAGTTTTAAATAGAACTTTGAGAACTCTTTTACGTGCTATTCTTAACAAAACTCGGACTGACATTTCTATAGACTTTATTTTGGAGTTGCCTAGGACTAAGAAGGGGAGGCATTCTATTTTGGATTACTTTATGGGCTAAACTTTGCACAATAATGTAGTAACCTACAACTTGTCATCTTCAAACGGATGGACAAACTGAAGTTGTCAATAGAACTTTGGGAACACTTTGGCGTGCTATTCTTAAAAGAACTTCGACTGACATTTCTATTGACATTATTTTGGGGTTGCCTAGGACTAAGAAGGGGAGGGATTCTATTTATGGATTACTTTATGGGCTAAACTTTGCACAATAAAGTTGTAATCTACTACTTGTCATCCTCAAACGGATGGACAAACTGAAGTTGTAAATAGAACTTTGGGAACACTTTTGCGTGCTATTCTTAACAAAACTTGGACTGACATTTCTGTAGACTTTATTTTGGAGTTGCCTAGGACTAAGAAGGGGAGGCCTTCTATTTTGGATTACTTTATGGGCTAAACTTTGCACAATAAAGTTGTAATCTACTACTTGTCATCCTCAAACGGATGGACAAACTGAAGTTGTAAATAGAACTTTGGGAACACTTTTGCGTGCTATTCTTAATAGAACTTGGATTGACATTTCTATGGACTTTATTTTGGGGTAGCCTAGGACTAAGAAGGGGAGGGATTCTATTTTTGGAATACTTTATGGGATAAACTTGGCACAAAATTGTTGTTTTCTACTAATTGTCTTCCTCAAACGGATGGAAAAGCTGAAGTTGTAAATAGAACTTTGGGAACACTTTTGCGTGCTATTCTTAAAAGAACTTGGACTGACATTTTTATAGACTTTATTTTGGAGTTGCCTATGACTAAGAAGGGGAGGGATTCTATTTATGGATTACTTTATGGGCTAAACTTTGCACAATAAAGTAGTAATCTACTACTTGTCATCCTCAAACGGATGGACAAACTGAAGTTGTAAATAGAACTTTGGGAACACTTTTTCGTGCTATTCTTAAAAATAAACTTGGACTGATATTTCTATGGACTTTATTTTGGGGTAGCCTAGGACTAAGAAGGGGAGGGATTCTATTTTTGGAATACTTTTTAGGATAAACTTGGCACAAAATTATTGTTTTCTACTACTTGTTATCCTCAAACGGATGGACAAACTGAAGTTGTAAATAGAACTTTGGGAACACTTTTGCGTGCTACTCTTAAAAGAACTTGGACTGACATTTCTATAGACTTTATTTTGGAGTTGCCTATGACTAAGAAGGGGAGGGATTCTATTTATGGATTACTTTATGGGCTAAACTTTGCATAATAAAGTTGTAATCTACTACTTGTCATCCTCAAACGGATGGACAATTTGAAGTTGTCAATAGAACTTTGGGAACACTTTTGCGTGCTATTCTTAAAAATAACTTGGACTGACATTTCTATGGACTTTATTTTGTGGTTGCCTAGGACTAAGAAGGGGAGGGATTCTATTTATGTTACTTTATGGGCTAAACTTTGCACAATAAAGTTGTAATCTACTACTTGTCATCCTCAAACGGATGGACAAACTGAAGTTGTAAATAGAACTTTGGGAACACTTTTGCGTGCTATTCTTAAAAGAACTTGGATTGACATTTCTATGGACTTTATTTTGGGGTAGCCTAGGACTAAGAAGGTGAGGGATTCTATTTTTGGAATACTTTATGGGAAAAACTTGGCACAAAATTGTTGTTTTCTACTACTTGTCATCCTCAAACGGATGGACAAACTGAAGTTGTAAATAGAACTTTGGGAACACTTTGGCGTGCTATTCTTAAAAGAACTTGGACTGACATTTCTATGGACTTTATTTTGGGGTTGCCTAGGACTAAGAAGGGGAGGGATTCTATTTATGGATTACTTTATGGGCTAAACTGTGACACCCCTGACCTCTTTAAATAAAATACGCAGCGGAATAAAAATAATTTTCTTTAAAATATGGAAGGAGTTTCAAAATACATTTCCTTAAACATTTTTACAAAATAGCAATACATGATCATTTAAAATGATAAAGCAAAATACAAAACATCATTGATATGATCATGATCAAAATCTTCCTTCCAACGGTGCATGCATATGACCCCCATCCACAGTCAACGTCCCGGTCCGACGCTCTTATCTGCATCACATGAAAATAACTGGAATGAGAATAAATCTCAGCAAGTGGAACTCTTACATAGCAATGATACATAGTATACTCTGTAAAACATGGCTTTGAAATCATAAATACCATCAACTCTAAAACATGAATACTGTAGCAATAACTGTAGCAATAACATAGCAATAGATAGCAATACGATGGTATTTCTCTTTTCTCTGGTTGGATTGACATCAATAGTATCTATGACTGTGGTTGCCAATATCCCATCGATATAAATCGATAACTGTGAGGGGATAAAAGCCTATGGTCGATGATCATCTAATTGCATGCAATGCTCTGACTATGATTCAATCAATCCAATAAAAACATTTGAACTCTGAATAGCATTTAAAGCCGTCGTTTCGCAATCTCATAATATCTCTTGTATTCCCTTTTTAACAATAGTGAGACATACAATGCCTCCAATAGATAATCAATGAAATCAATACATAACAATGGATCAATGGAAGGGAATAACACTTTGAAACCTTTAAAACACAATACATATAATATCATGTGAGCAACAAGGATGAAATTCCACTTACAACCCAATAGAACACCTCAAACTTAGCTCTTGGTCAACACCTACAACAATAATCCATAAATAACACCAACATCAACTTTATATCCAAGAATCCATAACAATAAATCCATAAATCCACAAGAATAACAAACCCAAGTCAACTCTTAACTCAAAACCTTAAAAGAATCGCACCAAAAGCTTACCTAAGCTTCCTAGCACCAAGGAGAACGTCGATCTCAACTCGAATCGTCAAAAAGAAGCTTGGATTGAAGATAGGAAATGAAAGAAATGGAAGAAAACCCTATAAGGTAGAGAGAAAAGTCGAAATGAAGGGGAAGAAATGAGTAAAGTGATGGCCAACCACTCCAAAAAGCACTAAATATCTCGCCCATACCTCCACCGCGGGTGCGGCAACACAAGGACCGCGGGTGCGCCAAGCCTACGACCAAAAACCATTTTCTGAACCACTGAGACCGCGGGTGCGGCGCTGTAAGGACCGCGGGGGCGCTCCTGTATCGGTCCTGCCACAGCGTACTCTGCGCACAGCTTCTACAAAGATCGCCTCAGAAACGCCTCTTCCCGTCCGAATTGGAAAAAGTGGTAAACTACAAAGTTGTAGCTCTATGTCTTATCTTGATTCCCTCAAAATTTCAGATCATTTGGATGTCTGAGTAAAAAGTTATGCTAAATCTCCCAACCTGTGTCACTGGAGGAACGTCGAATCACACGACACACTTCGGGACACTTTTGGCTTACCTTCCACAATGATTTGAACAAAACTCAAAATACGAAAGTTATAGCCTTATGTCTTATCTAACCACTCCAATTGGCCTCACCTCATTTGGATCAATATACTATTTATCATGAATTTAATCGTAACGCCGCTACAATAACACTGCACATCATCTATAACCAACCATACTATAAAAATCAATCCGAAACTCTGAAACGAACAACCAACAACAACTAACACCTCAAGAACATAATACCAACCATACTATAGCCCATAAACACAACTCTAAATATCTAATAAAATAACCCAAATGAACATACGAAACTTAAACCGTACCGAACATCGGGCTGGGCTATTACATAAACTTTGCACAATAAAGTTGTAATCTACTACTTGTCATCATCAAACGGATGGACAAACTGAAGTTGTCAATAGAACTTTGGGAACACTTTTGCGTGCTATTCTTAAAAAGAACTTGGACTGACATTTCTAAGGACTTTATTTTGGGGTTTCCCAGGACTAAGAAGGGGATGGATTCTATTTATGGATTACTTTATGGGCTAAACTTTACACAATAAAGTTGTAATCTACTACTTGTCAACCTCAAACGGATGGACAAACTGAAGTTGTCAATAGAACTTTGGGAACACTTTTGCGTGCTATTATTAAAAAGAACTTGGACTGACATTTCTATGGACTATTTTGGTGTTGCCTAGGACTAAGAAGGGGAGGGATTCTATTTTTGGATTACTTTATGGGCTAAACTTTGCTCAATATTGTCGTAATCTACTACTTGTCATCCTCAAACGGATGGACAAACTGAAGTTGTCAATAGAACTTTGGGAACACTTTTGCGTGCTATTCTTAAAAAGAACTTGGACTGACATTTCTATGGACTTTATTTTGGGGTTGCCTAGGACTAAGAAGGGGAGGCATTCTATTTTGGATTACTTTATGGGCTAAACTTTGCACAATAAAGTTGTAATCTACTACTTGTCATCCACAAACGGATGGACAAGCTGAAGTTGTAAATAGAACTTTGGGAACACTTTTGCGTGCTATTCTTAATAGAACTTGGATTGACATTTCTATGGACTTTATTTTGGGGTAGCCTAGGACTAAGAAGAGGAGGGATTCTATTTTTGGAATACTTTATGGGATAAACTTGGCACAAAATTGTTGTTTTCTACTATTTGGCATCCTCAAACGGATGAATAAACTGAAGTTATAAATAGAACTTTGGGAACACTT
Organism: Primulina eburnea; assembly: GCF_022965805.1. NCBI lineage: Eukaryota > Viridiplantae > Streptophyta > Magnoliopsida > Lamiales > Gesneriaceae > Primulina > Primulina eburnea. The sequence continues at coordinate 12,715,253 of NC_133118.1, read as the reverse complement.
TTGCGTGCTATTCTTAACAGAACTTGGACTGACATTTTTATAGACTTTATTTTGGAGTTGCCTAGGACTAAGAAGGGGAGGCATTCTATTTTGGAATACTTTATGGGCTAAAATTTGCACAATAAAGTTGTAATCTACTACTTGTCATCCTCAAACGGATGGACAAACTGAAGTTGTAAATAGAACTTTGGGAACACTTTTGCGTGCTATTCTTAATAGAACTTGGATTGACATTTCTATGGACTTTATTTTGGGGTAGCCTAGGACTAAGAAGGGGAGGGATTCTATTTTTGGAATACTTTATGGGATAAACTTGGCACAAAATTGTTGTTTTCTACTACTTGTCATCCTCAAACGGATCGACAAACTGAAGTTGTAAATAGAACTTTGGGAACACTTTTGTGTGCTATTCTTAAAAGAACTTGGACTGACATCTCTATAGACTTTATTTTGGAGTTGCCTATGACTAAGAAGGGGAGGGATTTTATTTATGGATTACTTTATGGGCTAAACTTTGCACAATATTTTTGTAATCTACTACTTGTCATCCTCAAACGGATGGACAAACTGAAGTTGTAAATAGAACTTTGGGAACACTTTGGCGTGCTATTCTTAAAATAACTTGGACTGACATTTCTATGGACTTTATTTTGGGGTTGCCTAGGACTAAGAAGGGGAGGGATTCTATTTATGGATTACTTTATGGGCTAAACTTTGCACAATAAAGTTGTAATCTACTACTTGTCATCCTCAAACGGATGGACAAACTGAAGTTGTCAATAGAACTTTGGGAACACTTTTGCGTGCTATTCTTAAAAAGAACTTGGACTGACATTTCTAAGGACTTTATTTTGGGGTTGCCCAGGACTAAGAAGGGGAGAGATTCTATTTATGGATTACTTTATGGGCTAAACTTTGCACAATAAAGTTGTAATCTACTACTTGTCATCCTCAAACAGATGGACAAACTGAAGTTGTCAATAGAACTTTGGGAACACTTTTGCGTGCTATTCTTAAAAAGAACTTGGACTGACATTTCTATGGACTATTTTGGGGTTGCCTAGGACTAAGAAGGGGAGGGATTCTGTTTTTGGATTACTTTATGGGCTAAACTTTGCTCAATATTGTCGTAATCTACTACTTGTCATCCTCAAACGGATGGACAAACTGAAGTTGTAAATAGAACTTTGGGAACACTTTTGCGTGCTATTCTTAAAAGAACTTGGATTGACATTTCTATGGACTTTATTTTGGGGTAGCCTAGGACTAAGAAGAGGAGGGATTCTTTTTTGGAATACTTTATGGGCTAAACTTTGCACAATAAAGTTGTAATCTACTACTTGTCATCCTCAAACGGATGGACAAACTGAAGTTGTAAATAGAACTTTGGGAACACTTTTGCGTGCTATTCTTAATAGAACTTGGATTGACATTTCTATGGACTTTATTTTGGGGTAGCCTAGGACTAAGAAGGGGAGGGATTCTATTTTTGGAATACTTTATGGGATAAACTTGGCACAAAATTGTTGTTTTCTACTACTTGTCGTCCTCAAACGGATGGACAAACTGAAGTTGTCAATAGAACTTTGGGAACACTTTTGCGTGCTATTCTTAAAAAGAACTTGGACTGACATATATATAGACTTTATTTTGGGGTAGCCTAGGACTAAGAAGGGGAGGGATTCTTTTTTGGAATATTTTATGGGCTATACTTTGCAGAATAAAGTTGTAATCTACTACTTGTCATCCTCAAACGGATGGACAAACTGATGTTGTAAATAGAAGTTTGGGAACACTTTTGCGTGCTATTCTTAAAAGAACTTGGATTGACATTTCTATGGACTTTATTTTGGGGTAGTTTACGACTAAGAAGGGGAGGGATTCTATTTTTGGAATACTTTATGGGAAAAACTTGGCAAAATATTGTTGTTTTCTACTACTTGTCATCATCAAACGGATGGACAAACTGAAGTTGTAAATAGAACTTTGGGAACACTTTGGCGTGCTATTCTTAAAAAGAACTTGGACTGACATTTCTATGATCTTTATTTTGGGGTTGCCTAGGACTAAGAAGGGGAGTAATTCTATTTATGGATTACTTTATGGGCTAAACTTTGCACAATAAAGTTGTAATTTACTACTTGTCATCCTCAAACGGATGGACAAACTGAAGTTGTCAATAGAACTTTGGGAACACTTTTGCGTGCTATTCTTAAAAAGAACTTGGACTGACATTTCTATGGACTTTATTTTGGTGTTGCATAGGACTAAGAAGGGGAGGGATTCTATTTATGGATTACTTTATGGGCTAAATTTTGCACAATAAAGTTGTAATCTACTACTTGTCATCCTCAAACGGATGGACAAACTGAAGTTGTCAATAGAACTTTGGGAACACTTTTGCGTGCTATTCTTAAAAAGAACTTGGACTGACATTTCTATGGACTATTTTGGGGTTGCCTAGGACTAAGAAGGGGATGGATTCTGTTTATGGATTACTTTATGGGCTAAACTTTGCTCAATATTGTCGTAATCTACTACTTGTCTTCCTCAAACGGATGGACAAACTGAAGTTGTCAATAGAACTTTGGGAACACTTTTGCGTGCTATTCTTAAAAAGAACTTGGACTGACATTTCTATGGACTTTATTTTGGGGTTGCCTAGGACTAAGAATGGGAGGCATTCTATTTTGGATTACTTTATGGGCTAAACTTTGCACAATAAAGTTGTAATCTACTACTTGTCGTCCTCAAACGGATGGACAAACTGAAGTTGTAAATAGAACTTTGGGAACAGTTTTGCGTGCTATTCTTAATAGAACTTGGATTGACATTTCTATGGACTTTATTTTGGAGTAGCCTAGGACTAAGAAGGGGAGAGATTCTATTTTTGAAATACTTTATGGGATAAACTTGGCACAAAATTGTTGTTTTCTACTATTTGGCATCCTCAAACGGATGGACAAACTGAAGTTGTAAATAGAACTTTGGGAACACTTTTGCGTGCTATTCTTAACAGAACTTGGACTGACATTTCTATAGACTTTATTTTGGAGTTGCCTAGGACTAAGAAGGGGAGGCATTCTATTTTGGATTACTTTATGGGCTAAACTTTGCACAATAAAGTTGTAATCTACTACTTGTCATCTTCAAACGGATGGACAAACTGAAGTTGTAAATAGAACTTTGGGAACACTTTTGCGTGCTATTCTTAATAGAACTTGGATTGACATTTCTATGGACTTTTTTTGGGGTAGCCTAGGACTAAGAAGGGGAGGGATTCTATTTTTGGAATACTTTATGGGATAAACTTGGCACAAAATTGTTGTTTTCTACTACTTGTCATCCTCAAACGGATGGACAAACTGAAGTTGTAAATAGAACTTTGGGAACACTTTTGCGTGCTATTCTTAAAAGAACTTGGACTGACATTTCTATAGACTTTATTTTGGAGTTGCCTATGACTAAGAAGGGGAGGGATTTTAATTATGGATTACTTTATAGGCTAAACTTTGCACAATAAAGTTGTAATCTACTACTCGTCATCCTCAAACGGATGGACAAACTGAAATTGTCAATAGAACTTTGGGAACACTTTTGCGTGCTATTCTTAAAAAGAACTTGGACTGACATTTCTATGGACTTTATTTTGTGGTTGCCTAGGACTAAGAAGGGGAGGGATTCTATTTATGTATTACTTTATGGGCTAAACTTTGCACAATAAAGTTGTAATCTACTACTTGTCATCTTCAAACGGATGGACAAACTGAAGTTATCAATAGAACTTTGGGAACACTTTTGCGTGCTATTCTTAAAAAGAACTTGGACTGACATTTATATAGACTTTATTTTGGGGTAGCCTAGGACTAAGAAGAGGAGGGATTCTTTTTTTGGAATACTTTATGGGCTAAACTTTGCACAATAAAGTTGTAATCTACTACTTGTCATCCTCAAACGGATGGACAAACTGAAGTTGTAAATAGAACTTTGGGAACACTTTTGCGTGCTATTCTTAAAAGAACTTGGATTGACATTTCTATGGACTTTATTTTGGGGTAGCCTAGGACTAAGAAGGGGAGGGATTCTATTTTTGGAATACTTTATGGGAAAAACTTGGCACAAAATTGTTGTTTTCTACTACTTGTCATCCTCAAACGGATGGACAAACTGAAGTTGTAAATAGAACTTTGGGAACACTTTGGCGTGCTATTCTTAAAAGAACTTTGACTGACATTTCTATGGACTTTATTTTGGGGTTGCCTAGGACTAAGAAGGGGAGGGATTCTATTTATGGATTACTTTATGGGCTAAACTTTGCACAATAAAGTTGTAATCTACTACTTGTCATCCTCAAACGGATGGACAAACTGAAGTTGTCAATAGAACTTTGGGAACACTTTTGCGTGCTATTCTTAAAAAGAACTTGGACTGACATTTCTATGGACTTTATTTTGGGGTTGCCTAGGACTAAGAAGGGGAGGGATTCTATTTATGGATTACTTTATGGGCTAAACTTTGCACAATAAAGTTGTAATCTACTACTTGTCATCCTCAAACGGATGGACAAACTGAAGTTGTCAATAGAACTTTGGGAACACTTTTGCGAGTTATTCTTAAAAAGAACTTGGGCTGACATTTCTATGGACTATTTTGGGGTTGCCTAGGACTAAGAAGGGGAGGGATTCTATTTTTGGATTACTTTATGGGCTAAACTTTGCTCAATATTGTCGTAATCTACTACTTGTCATTCTCAAACGGATGGACAAATTGAAGTTGTCAATAGAACTTTGAGAATACTTTTGCGTGCTATTTTTAAAAAGAACTTGGACTGACATTTCTATGGACTTTATTTTGGGGTTGCCTAGGACTAAGAAGGGGAGGCATTTTATTTTGGATTACTTTATGGGCTAAACTTTGCACAATAAAGTTGTAATCTACTACTTGTCATCCTCAAACGGATGGACAAACTGAAGTTGTAAATAGAACTTTGGGAACACTTTTGCGTGCTATTCTTAATAGAACTTGGATTGACATTTCTATGGACTTTATTTTGGGGTATCCTAGGACTAAGAAGGGGAGGGATTCTATTTTTGGAATACTTTATGGGATAAACTTGGCACAAAATTGTTGTTTTCTACTATTTGTAATCCTCAAACGGATGGACAAACTGAAGTTGTAAATAGAACTTTGGGAACACTTTTGCGTGCTATTCTTAACAGAACTTGGACTGACATTTCTATAGACTTTATTTTGGAGTTGCCTAGGACTAAGAAGGGGAGGCATTCTATTTTGGATTACTTTATGGGCTAAACTTTGCACAATAAAGTTGTAATCTACTACTTGTCATCCTCAAACGGATGGACAAACTGAAGTTGTAAATAAAACTTTGGGAACACTTTTGCGTGTTATTCTTAATAGAACTTGGATTGACATTTCTATGGACTTTATTTTAGGGTAGCCTAGGACTAAGAAGGGGAGGGATTCTATTTTTGGAATACTTTATGGGATAAACTTGGCACAAAATTGTTGTTTTCTACTACTTGTCAACCTCAAACGGATGGACAAACTGAAGTTGTAAATAGAACTTTGGGAACACTTTTGCGTGCTATTCTTAAAAGAACTTGGACTGACATTTCTATAGACTTTATTTTGGAGTTGCCTATGACTAAGTAGGGGAGGGATTCTATTTATGGATTACTTTATGGGCTAAACTTTGCACAATAAAGTAGTAATCTACTACTTGTCATCCTCAAACGGATGGACAAACTGAAGTTGTCAATAGAACTTTGGGAACACTTTTGCGTGCTATTCTTAAAAAGAACTTGGACTGTCATTTCTATGGACTTTATTTTGTGGTTGCCTAGGACTAAGAAGGGGAGGGATTCTATTTATGTATTACTTTATGGGCTAAACTTTGCACAATAAAGTTGTAATCTACTACTTGTCATCTTCAAACGGATGGACAAACTGAAGTTGTCAATAGAACTTTGGGAACACTTTTGCGTGCTATTCTTAAAAAGAACTTGGACTGACATTTATATAGACTTTATTTTGGGGTAGCCTAGGACTAAGAAGAGGAGGGATTCTTTTTTTGGAATACTTTATGGGCTAAACTTTGCACAATAAAGTTGTAATCTACTACTTGTCATCCTCAAACGGATGGACAAACTGAAGTTGTAAATAGAACTTTGGGAACACTTTTGCGTGCTATTCTTAAAAGAACTTGGATTGACATTTCTATGGATTTTATTTTGGGGTAGCCTAGGACTAAGAAGGGGAGGGATTCTATTTTTGGAATACTTTATGTGAAAAACTTGGCACAAAATTGTTGTTTTCTACTACTTGTCATCCTCAAACGGATGGACAAACTGAAGTTGTAAATAGAAATTTGGGAACACTTTGGCGTGCTATTCTTAAAAGAACTTGGGCTGACATTTCTATGGACTTTATTTTGGGGTTGCCTAGGACTAAGAAGGGGAGGGATTCTATTTATGGATTACTTTATGGGCTAAACTTTGCACAATAAAGTTGTAATCTACTACTTGTCATCCTCAAACGGATGGACAAATTGAAGTTGTCTATAGAACTTTGGGAACACTTTTGCGTGCTATTCTTAAAAAGAACTTGGACTGACATTTATATAGACTTTATTTTGGGGTAGCCTAGGACTAAGAAGAGGAGGGATTCTATTTTTGGAATACTTTATGGGAAAAACTTGGCACAAAATTGTTGTTTTCTACTATTTGTCATCCTCAAAGGGATGGACAAACTGAAGTTGTAAATAGAACTTTGGGAACACTTTTGCGTGCTATTCTTAACAGAACTTGGACTGACATTTCTATAGACTTTATTTTGGAGTTGCCTAGGACTAAGAAGGGGAGGCATTCTATTTTGGATTACTTTATGGGCTAAACTTTGCATAATAAAGTTGTAATCTACTACTTGTCATCCTCAAACGGATGGACAAACTGAAGTTGTAAATAGAACTTTGGGAACACTTTTGCGTGCTATTCTTAATAGAACTTGGATTGACATTTCTATGGACTTTATTTTGGGGTAGCCTAGGACTAAGAAGGGGAGGGATTCTATTTTTGGAATACTTTATGGGATAAACTTGGCACAAAATTGTTGTTTTCTACTATTTGTCATCCTCAAACGGATGGACAAACTGAAGTTGTAAATAGAACTTTGGGAACACTTTTGCGTGCTATTCTTAACAGAACTTGGACTGACATTTCTATAGACTTTATTTTGGAGTTGTCTAGGGCTAAGAAGGGGAGGCATTCTATTTTGGATTACTTTATGGGCTAAACTTTGAACAATAAAGTTGTAATCTACTACTTGTCATCTTCAAACGGATGGAAAAACTGAAGTTGTAAATAGAACTTTGGGAACACTTTTGCGTGCTATTCTTAAAAAGAACTTGGACTGACATTTCTATGGACTTTATTTTGGGGTAGCCTAGGACTAAGAAGGGGAGGGATTCTATATTTGGAATACTTTATGGGATAAACTTGTCACAAAATTGTTGTTTTCTACTATTGTCATCCTCAAACGGATGGACAAACTGAATTTGTAAATAGAACTTTGGGAACATTTTTGCGTGCTATTCTTAAAAGATTTTGGACTGACATTTCTATAGACTTTATTTTGGAGTTACCTATGACTAAGAAGGGGAGGGATTCTATTTATGGATTAATTTATGGGCTAAACTTTGCACAATAAAGTTGTAATCTACTACTTGTCATCCTCAAACGGATGGACAAACTGAAGTTGTCAATAGAACTTTGGGAACACTTTTGCATGCTATTCTTAAAAAGAACTTGGACTGACATTTCTATGGACTTTATTTTGTGGTTGCCTAGGACTAAGAAGGGGAGGGATTCTATTTATGTATTACTTTATGGGCTAAACTTTGCACAATAAAGTTGTAATCTACTACTTGTCATCTTCAAACGGATGGACAAACTGAAGTTGTCAATAGAACTTTGGGAACACTTTTGCGTGCTATTCTTAAAAAGAACTTGGACTGACATTTATATAGACTTTATTTTGGGGTAGCCTAGGACTAAGAAGGGGAGGGATTCTTTTTTGGAATATTTTATGGGCTAAACTTTGCACAATAAAGTTGTAATCTACTACTTGTCATCCTCAAACGGATGGACAAACTGAAGTTGTAAATAGAACTTTGGGAACACTTTTGCGTGCTATTCTTAAAAGAACTTGGATTGACATTTCTATGGACTTTATTTTGGGGTAGCCTAGGACTAAGAAGGGGAGGGATTCTATTTTTGGAATACTTTATGGGAAAAACTTGGCACAAAATTGTTGTTTTCTACTACTTGTCAACTTCAAACGGATGGACAAACTGAAGTTGTAAATAGAACTTTGGGAACACTTTTGCGTGCTATTCTTAAAAGAACTTGGACTGACATTTCTATAGACTTTATTTTGGAGTTGCCTATGACTAAGTAGGGGAGGGATTCTATTTATGGATTACTTTATGGGCTAAACTTTGCACAATAAAGTAGTAATCTACTACTTGTCATCCTCAAACGGATGGACAAACTGAAGTTGTCAATAGAACTTTGGGAACACTTTTGCGTGCTATTCTTAAAAAGAACTTGGACTGACATTTCTATGGACTTTATTTTGTGGTTGCCTAGGACTAAGAAGGGGAGGGATTCTATTTATGTATTACTTTATGGGCTAAACTTTGCACAATAAAGTTGTAATCTACTACTTGTCATCCTCAAACGGATGGACAAACTGAAGTTGTCAATAGAACTTTGGGAACACTTTTGCGTGCTATTCTTAAAAAGAACTTGGACTGATATTTCTATAGACTTTATTTTGGAGTTGCCTAGGACTAAGAAGGGGAGGCATTCTATTTTGGATTACTTTATGGGCTAAACTTTGCACAATAAAGTTGTAATCTACTACTTGTCATCCTCAAACGGATGGACAAACTGAAGTTGTCAATAGAACTTTGGGAACACTTTTGCGTGCTATTCTTAAAAAGAACTTGGAATGACATTTCTATGGAATATTTTGGGGTTGCCTAGGACTAAGAAGGGAAGGGATTCTATTTTTGGATTACTTTATGGGCTAAACTTTGCTCAATATTGTCGTAATCTACTACTTGTCATCCTCAAACGGATGGACAAACTGAAGTTGTCAATAGAACTTTGGGAACACTTTTGCGTGCTATTCTTAAAAGAACTTGGACTGACATTTCTATGGAATTTATTTTAAGGTTGCCTAGGACTAAGAAGGGGAGGGATTCTATTTATGGATTACTTTATGGGCTAAACTTTGCACAATAAAGTTGTAATCTACTACTTGTCATCCTAAAACGGATGGACAAACTGAAGTTGTAAATAGAACTTTGGGAACACTTTTGCGTGCTATTCTTAATAGAACTTGGATTGACATTTCTATGGACTTTATTTTGGGGTAGCCTAGGACTAAGAAGGGGAGGGATTCTATTTTTGGAATACTTTATGGGATAAACTTGGCACAAAATTGTTGTTTTTTACTACTTGTCATCCTCAAACGGATGGACAAACTGAAGTTGTAAATAGAACTTTGAGAACACTTTTACGTGCTATTCTTAACAAAACTCGGACTGACATTTCTATAGACTTTATTTTGGAGTTGCCTAGGACTAAGAAGGGGAGGCATTCTATTTTGGATTACTTTATGGGCTAAACTTTGCACAATAATGTAGTAACCTACAACTTGTCATCCTCAAACGGATGGACAAACTGAAGTTGTCAATAGATCTTTGGGAACACTTTGGCGTGCTATTCTTAAAAGAACTTCGACTGACATTTCTATTGACATTATTTTGGGGTTGCTTAGGACTAAGAAGGGGAGGGATTCTATTTATGGATTACTTTATGGGCTAAACTTTGCACAATAAAGTTGTAATCTACTACTTGTCATCCTCAAACGGATGGACAAACTGAAGTTGTAAATAGAACTTTGGGAACACTTTTGCGTGCTATTCTTAACAAAACTTGGACTGACATTTCTGTAGACTTTATTTTGGAGTTGCCTAGGACTAAGAAGGGGAGGCCTTCTATTTTGGATTACTTTATGGGCTAAACTTTGCACAATAAAGTTGTAATCTACTACTTGTCATCCTCAAACGGATGGACAAACTGAAGTTGTAAATAGAACTTTGGGAACACTTTTGCGTGCTATTCTTAATAGAACTTGGATTGACATTTCTATGGACTTTATTTTGGGGTAGCCTAGGACTAAGAAGGGGAGGGATTCTATTTTTGGAATACTTTATGGGATAAACTTGGCACAAAATTGTTGTTTTCTACTAATTGTCTTCCTCAAACGGATGGAAAAGCTGAAGTTGTAAATAGAACTTTGGGAACACTTTTGCGTGCTATTCTTAAAAGAACTTGGACTGACATTTTTATAGACTTTATTTTGGAGTTGCCTATGACTAAGAAGGGGAGGGATTCTATTTATGGATTACTTTATGGGCTAAACTTTGCACAATAAAGTAGTAATCTACTACTTGTCATCCTCAAACGGATGGACAAACTGAAGTTGTAAATAGAACTTTGGGAACACTTTTTCGTGCTATTCTTAAAAATAAACTTGGACTGATATTTCTATGGACTTTATTTTGGGGTAGCCTAGGACTAAGAAGGGGAGGGATTCTATTTATGTATTACTTTATGGGCTAAACTTTGCACAATAAAGTTGTAATCTACTACTTGTCATCCTCAAACGGATGGACAAACTGAAGTTGTAAATAGAACTTTGGGAACACTTTTGCGTGCTATTCTTAAAAGAACTTGGATTGACATTTCTATGGACTTTATTTTGGGGTAGCCTAGGACTAAGAAGGTGAGGGATTCTATTTTTGGAATACTTTATGGGAAAAACTTGGCACAAAATTGTTGTTTTCTACTACTTGTCATCCTCAAACGGATGGACAAACTGAAGTTGTAAATAGAACTTTGGGAACACTTTGGCGTGCTATTCTTAAAAGAACTTGGACTGACATTTCTATGGACTTTATTTTGGGGTTGCCTAGGACTAAGAAGGGGAGGGATTCTATTTATGGATTACTTTATGGGCTAAACTTTGCACAATAAAGTTGTAATCTACTACTTGTCATCCTCAAACGGATGGACAAACTGAAGTTGTCAATAGAACTTTGGGAACACTTTTGCGTGCTATTCTTAAAAAGAACTTGGACTGACATTTCTAAGGACTTTATTTTGGGGTTGCCCAGGACTAAGAAGGGGATGGATTCTATTTATGGATTACTTTATGGGCTAAACTTTGCACAATAAAGTTGTAATCTACTACTTGTCAACCTCAAACGGATGGACAAACTGAAGTTGTCAATAGAACTTTGGGAACACTTTTGCGTGCTATTCTTAAAAAGAACTTGGACTGACATTTCTATGGACTATTTTGGTGTTGTCTAGGACTAAGAAGGGGAGGGATTATGTTTTTGGATTACTTTATGGGCTAAACTTTGCTCAATATTGTCGTAATCTACTACTTGTCATCCTCAAACGGATGGACAAACTGAAGTTGTCAATAGAACTTTGGGAACACTTTTGCGTGCTATTCTTAAAAAGAACTTGGACTGACATTTCTATGGACTTTATTTTGGGGTTGCCTAGGACTAAGAAGGGGAGGCATTCTATTTTGGATTACTTTATGGGCTAAACTTTGCACAATAAAGTTGTAATCTACTACTTGTCATCCACAAACGGATGGACAAGCTGAAGTTGTAAATAGAACTTTGGGAACACTTTTGCGTGCTATTCTTAATAGAACTTGGATTGACATTTCTATTGTAATAGCCGAGCCCGGTGTACGGTACGATTTAAGTTTTGTTTGTTATTTGGGATATTTGATTAGTTGATTATAGTTGTGTTTTGGGCTTTAGTATTATTGGTTATTATTTATTTGAGGTATTAGTTGTTGTTGGTTGTTCGTTTCAGCGTTTCGGTTCGATTTTAGTTGCTTTGGATTAGTGTTTTGCCGTGAGTAGAGTGCACCCGCGCTCTTAGAGGAGTGCCCCCGCGGTGCACTGTGCTATTTTTGGAGTTTGAGTGCCGTGAGCACACCGCACCCGCGGCGTTGTAGAGACCGCCCCTGCGGTAGAGACCGCACCCGCGCTGCTTGCGTCGCCGCACCCGCGCTGTTCGTGTTCCAGAATTTTTGAGATTTCCGTAACCATAGCGCACCCGCGGTCCTTGTGTTGGCGCACCCGCGGTGAAGGTATGGTCGAGTTTTTAAGCTACTTTTTGGAGTGGTTGGCCATACTTTCCCTTTCTTTTCTCCTCCATTCTCGACTTTTCTCTCCATTTCTAGGGTTTTCAGTCATTTCTTTCCTTTCCTATCTTCGATTCAAGCGTTTGTTTGGAATTTCGACTTGAGTTCGACGTTCTCCTTGGTGCTAGGAAGCTTGGGTAAGTTTTTGGTGCGATTCTGTTAAGGTTGTAAATTAAGAGTTGTTTAGATTGGTTGTTTAAGTGGATTTATGGATTATTTAGCTTGTAATCTTGGATATTTAGTTGATATTGGTGTTATTTGTGGATTATTTGTTGTAGGTGGTGATCAAGAGCTAAGTTGAGGTGTTTGTTGTGGTTTGTAAGTGGAATTTCATTCCTTTTTGCTCACATGATTTTATATGTATGTGTTTCAAAGAGTTTATTGTGTTATTCCCTTTCATTTGATCCATAGTATGTATTGTTATATGTATTGGAGGCATTGTATGTCTCATTATTGATTAAAGGGAATACAAAGAGATATATAGAGTTCAAAGTGATTGTTAAAACCAGAGAAGAGTTTAAATGTTTTCGGATTGATAAATACATAGTCAGAGATTGCATGCAATATTAGATGATCATCGCCCAGAGGCTTATATCCCTCAGAGTTATCGGTATTTATATCGATTTGGGATACGAGCAACCCCAGAGCAGAGATACTATTGATATCAATCCCCAGAGCAAAAGAGAAATACCATCATATTTATATGCTATTGCTATGTTATTGATATTCAGAGTTTACAGTTCAGAGTTGATGGTATTTATGATTTCAAAGAGATGTTTTACGGAGTTATTGTTTATTGTTATATAAGAGTTCCACTTGCTGAGATTTATTCTCATTTCAGTTATTTTCATGTGATGCAGATCAGAGTGGTGCCTCGGGACGTTGACTGTAGATCGGGGGTCATATGCATACACCGTTGGAAGGAGGATTTTGGCATGATCATAGGAATGATATTTTGTTTTTGTTATGTCATTTAAATGATCATGTATTTATTTTGTAAAGATATTTGATGAAATGTATTTTGAAACTCCTTCCGTATATTTTGAAAAGAAAAATTTTATTTCCGCTGCGTATTTATTTTAAAAGAGGTCAGGGTGTCACATTTTAGTGGTATCAGAGCGGTGTTCTTCGGACCAATGCATATGACTTCGTCTACTTTCAACTGTCCGGGTATGTTTTCTTTGCATCTATCTATTGTTATGTATTGATTGGTGTCTTGTGAGCATTGTAGAGTATAGGATGCCTCCTAAGCGTAAGGCGTCAGAGGGAGAGGATAGTTCGTCCTCGAGAGTTGTCGACGAGTTCGGCAAGTTACTGAAGGAGCAGGCTAAGGTTCACAGTGAGCAGATCCAGCAGTTGCTTAGACTGCAAGGAGCAGGCCAGGGCAGAGGCCAAGGCAGAGGGCAGGTTGCTCCAGTAGCAGTTGGTTCTGATGCTATCTTTTCTGCGTTTAAGAGGATGGATCCACCCGAGTTTCCAGGCAGCTCCGATCCTTTAGCTGCAGTAGAGTGGGTCAAGGCTTTGGAGGCGATTTTTGATCATCTCCACTATGAGGACAGAGATCGTATCAGTTGTGCTGTTTTTATGCTGGTTAAAGCTGCACGTTTGTGGTGGAATGCGACCAAGGTTGGCATTGATGTTTCTACTTTGAAGTGGTCTGAGTTTACTGAGCTTTTCTACGACAAGTACTTTCCTGATGCACTGCGAGCAAGGAAGGTTACAGAGTTCTTGGAGCTTCGTCAGGGGAGCTTGAACGTGGATGAGTATATTCTCAAGTTCGAGGAGGGTTGCCTATTTGCTCCGTACATTGCTACCAGTGATAAAGATAAAGGCGCTCACTTCATTCGAGGCCTTAGAGCGGAGATCAGGCGTGACATCAATATGTCCAAGGCTGTTACTTTCAAGGAGATTGTGTCCAAGGCGTTGCTAGCAGAGCAGGACGAGAAGGATATCGCCAGGGAGAGGCAGGCGAGGCACCAGGCTAGTATGCAGAGAGGCCAGAGTTCAGGTCAGCGTGGCAGAGATCGATTCAAGGGGAAGGGCAAGGTGGATCAGAGTCCTAGGCCACCGTCAGCGCCAGTTGCTCCGTCTGATTCTGAGAGATCCTTGTGTCCCAAGTGTAGCAGACCCCATCGTGGAGAGTGTAGATTTGGCTCTCGTTCTTGCTATCGTTGTGGCATGCCAGGCCATATTTCCAGAGATTGTCCTAGGGGAGCTAGCCAGGAGAAGGTGCAGGGTCGTATCTTTTCGATGACTAAGGAAGATGTTGACCAGGGAGGAGTTCTCGCCAGCTCAGGTACTTCGCTGGTCCTTCCTTTTATTTCGTGTCTTGATGCTGAGAGGCTATTGTGTAGAGGTTTTGATGTTTTTCTAGCATCTGTTGTGGATATGGATAGACTGATTAAGTTGAATATTGATGATATTGATGTGGTGAGGGAGTTTGCGGATGTGTTTGAGGATGATGTTCCGGGTTTGCCGCCGGATAGAGATGTAGAGTTTGTCATTGATCTTGCTCCAGGTACGGTTCCTATTTCTAAGGCTCCGTATAGGATGGCTCCTACCGAGATGAAAGAGTTGAAGACGCAGTTGCAGGATCTTCTAGATAAGGGTTTCATTCGTCCGAGTTCTTCGCCTTGGGGAGCTCCGGTTCTATTTGTTAAGAAGAAGGATGGTTCTTTGCGTCTGTGTATCGACTACAGGGAGCTTAACAAAGTGACGATCAAGAACAAGTATCCGTTGCCTCGGATAGATGAATTGTTTGACCAACTTCAGGGTGCCACTGTTTTCTCGAAGATTGATCTTCGGTCTGGCTACTATCAATTGAAGGTTAGGGAGTCCGATATCCCTAAGACGGCTTTCAGGACCAGGTATGGTCACTATGAGTTTCTCGTGATGTCTTTTGGTTTGACCAATGCCCCTTCTGTTTTCATGGACCTGATGAACCGTGTGTTCAAGCCGTATTTGGATAGCTTCGTCATTGTCTTTATCGACGATATCTTGATCTATTCCAAGACCAGAGAGCTTCATTCAGAGCATCTCAGAGTTGTGCTCCAGTTGCTGAGAGAGCGGAGGTTGTTTGCCAAGTTGAAGAAGTGTGAGTTTTGGTTGGATCAGATTTCTTTCCTAGGCCATGTCGTTTCGAGGGATGGCATTGCTGTTGATCCGATGAAGATAGAGGCGATTCAGAAGTGGCCTATTCCTACGACTGTTTCAGAGGTACGCAGTTTCCTTGGTTTGGCGGGTTATTATCGTCGTTTCATTTTGGATTTTTCCAAGATTGCCCTGCCATTGTCCAATCTGACAAGGAAGACTGTGAAGTTCGAGTGGTCTTTAGATTGCCAGAGTGCATTTCAGGAGTTGAAGGATAGATTGACGACGGCTCCTGTTCTTTCTTTGCCCAGTGGTTCAGAGGATTTTGTGGTCTTTACCGATGCGTCGAAGAAGGGTCTCGGTGCAGTGTTGATGCAGAGAGGTAAGGTCATTGCCTATGCTTCTCGCCAGTTGAAGGATTATGAGAAGAATTATCCGACGCATGATTTAGAGTTGGCAGCTGTGGTTTTCGCCCTTAAGATTTGGAGACATTATCTGTATGGCGAAAAGTGTGAGATCTTCACAGACCACAAGAGTTTGAAGTATCTGTTTTCGCAGAAAGAGCTCAATATGCGGCAGAGGAGGTGGTTAGAGCTTGTCAAGGATTACGATGTAACTATCAGTTATCACCCAGGGAAGGCGAATGTTGTGGCTGATGCTTTGAGTCGTAAGTCGAGTGCTTCATTGAGTTCTTTGGTTCAGAGACCGTTGCTGATGGATTTGCAGAGAGAGGAGATTGATCTGGTGATTCCAGGCACCATTGCTCGTCTTTCAGCGTTGGTTATTCGATCTTCTTTGACGGACAGGATCCGTAGAGAGCAGTCGACTGATGTTCAGTTGACAGAGTTGAGAGATAGAGCAGAGATTAGAGGTAATTCAGAGTTTGCCTTGAATGGTGATGGTTTGGTGACTTTCAGAGGTCGTATTTGTGTTCCTTCTGGTGACGATATTCGTAGAGATATTCTGACAGAGGCTCATACCGCACCTTATTCGATTCATCCAGGCAGTACGAAGATGTATCAGGATCTTCGTCGACTCTACTGGTGGCCAGGTATGAAGAAGGATGTTGCCGTGTTCATTTCTCAGTGTCTTACTTGTCAGCAGGTGAAGATTGAGCACCAGAGACCTGCTGGGACATTGTTGTCGTTGCCGATTCCTCAGTGGAAGTGGGAGCATATTACGATGGATTTCGTGACTGGTCTTCCCAGAGTGCAGAGAGGTTTCAATTCTATTTGGGTTATCGTTGATCGATTGACTAAGTCAGCGCACTTTCTTCCAGTCAAGACGACGTATTCGATGAATCAGTATGCCAAGGACTACATTGCAGAGATTGTCAGACTTCATGGTGTCCCTGTGTCGATCGTGTCTGATCGTGACCCTAGATTTACTTCAGAGTTTTGGAAGAGTTTGCACAGAGCTATGGGTTCGCGGTTAACATTCAGTACAGCCTATCATCCTCAGAGTGATGGTCAGTCAGAGAGAGTCATTCAGATTCTTGAGGATATGCTCAGAGCTTGTACGATTGACTTTCCAGGTAGCTGGGATTCTTTGTTGCCTTTGGTTGAGTTCACTTATAACAATAGCTACCAGGCGACGATTGGCATGGCACCGTATGAGGCACTTTATGGCAGGAAGTGCAGATCTCCCTTGTATTGGGACGAGGTTGGTGAGAGGAAGATGTTGGGACCAGAGTTGGTCCAGCAGACTGCTGATGTTGTTGCTGTTATCAGAGAAAGGATGAAGACTGCCCAGTCCAGACAGAAGAGCTATGCAGATGTTCGTCGTAGACCTTTGCAGTTCGAGGTTGGCGACCATGTATTTCTGAAGATAGCACCTCTCAAGGGTGTGATGAGATTTGGTAAGAAGGGCAAGTTGAGTCCTAGATTTATTGGTCCATTCGAGATTTTGGACAGAGTTGGTGACAGAGCCTACAGATTAGCCCTACCTCCAGATCTTGACAGAGTTCATAATGTGTTTCACGTTTCGATGCTCAGGAAGTATGTTGCAGATCCTTCCCATGTTCTTCGCCACGAGCCATTGGACTTGACGCCGAATTTGACGTATCAAGAGATTCCGATTCAGATTTTGGATCGCACAGTTAGAGTTCTGAGGAACAAAGAGATCGGCATTGTCAAAGTTCTTTGGAGGAACCATTTGATAGAGGAGGCTACGTGGGAACCAGAGGATGAGATGAGAGAGAAGTATCCTGAGTTGTTCGTGCCGTGACGTCAATTTCGCGGACGAAATTCCCTTAAGGGGGGAAGAATGTAATAGCCGAGCCCGGTGTACGGTACGATTTAAGTTTTGTTTGTTATTTGGGATATTTGATTAGTTGATTATAGTTGTGTTTTGGGCTTTAGTATTATTGGTTATTATTTATTTGAGGTATTAGTTGTTGTTGGTTGTTCGTTTCAGCGTTTCGGTTCGATTTTAGTTGCTTTGGATTAGTGTTTTGCCGTGAGTAGAGTGCACCCGCGCTCTTAGAGGAGTGCCCCCGCGGTGCACTGTGCTATTTTTGGAGTTTGAGTGCCGTGAGCACACCGCACCCGCGGCGTTGTAGAGACCGCCCCTGCGGTAGAGACCGCACCCGCGCTGCTTGCGTCGCCGCACCCGCGCTGTTCGTGTTCCAGAATTTTTGAGATTTCCGTAACCATAGCGCACCCGCGGTCCTTGTGTTGGCGCACCCGCGGTGAAGGTATGGTCGAGTTTTTAAGCTACTTTTTGGAGTGGTTGGCCATACTTTCCCTTTCTTTTCTCCTCCATTCTCGACTTTTCTCTCCATTTCTAGGGTTTTCAGTCATTTCTTTCCTTTCCTATCTTCGATTCAAGCGTTTGTTTGGAATTTCGACTTGAGTTCGACGTTCTCCTTGGTGCTAGGAAGCTTGGGTAAGTTTTTGGTGCGATTCTGTTAAGGTTGTAAATTAAGAGTTGTTTAGATTGGTTGTTTAAGTGGATTTATGGATTATTTAGCTTGTAATCTTGGATATTTAGTTGATATTGGTGTTATTTGTGGATTATTTGTTGTAGGTGGTGATCAAGAGCTAAGTTGAGGTGTTTGTTGTGGTTTGTAAGTGGAATTTCATTCCTTTTTGCTCACATGATTTTATATGTATGTGTTTCAAAGAGTTTATTGTGTTATTCCCTTTCATTTGATCCATAGTATGTATTGTTATATGTATTGGAGGCATTGTATGTCTCATTATTGATTAAAGGGAATACAAAGAGATATATAGAGTTCAAAGTGATTGTTAAAACCAGAGAAGAGTTTAAATGTTTTCGGATTGATAAATACATAGTCAGAGATTGCATGCAATATTAGATGATCATCGCCCAGAGGCTTATATCCCTCAGAGTTATCGGTATTTATATCGATTTGGGATACGAGCAACCCCAGAGCAGAGATACTATTGATATCAATCCCCAGAGCAAAAGAGAAATACCATCATATTTATATGCTATTGCTATGTTATTGATATTCAGAGTTTACAGTTCAGAGTTGATGGTATTTATGATTTCAAAGAGATGTTTTACGGAGTTATTGTTTATTGTTATATAAGAGTTCCACTTGCTGAGATTTATTCTCATTTCAGTTATTTTCATGTGATGCAGATCAGAGTGGTGCCTCGGGACGTTGACTGTAGATCGGGGGTCATATGCATACACCGTTGGAAGGAGGATTTTGGCATGATCATAGGAATGATATTTTGTTTTTGTTATGTCATTTAAATGATCATGTATTTATTTTGTAAAGATATTTGATGAAATGTATTTTGAAACTCCTTCCGTATATTTTGAAAATAAAAATTTTATTTCCGCTGCGTATTTATTTTAAAAGAGGTCAGGGTGTCACATCTATGGACTTTATTTTGGGGTAGCCTAGGACTAAGAAGAGGAGGGATTCTATTTTTGGAATACTTTATGGGATAAACTTGGCACAAAATTGTTGTTTTCTACTATTTGGCATCCTCAAACGGATGGACAAACTGAAGTTGTAAATAGAACTTTGGGAACACTTTTGGGTGCTATTCTTAACAAAACTTGGACTGACATTTCTGTAGACTTTATTTTGGAGTTGCCTAGGACTAAGAAGGGGAGGCCTTCTATTTTGGATTACTTTATGGGCTAAAATTTGCACAATAAAGTTGTAATCTACTACTTGTCATCCTCAAACGGATGGACAAACTGAAGTTGTAAATAGAACTTTGGGAACACTTTTGCGTGCTATTCTTAATAGAACTTGGATTGACATTTCTATGGACTTTATTTTGGGGTAGCCTAGGACTAAGAAGGGGAGGGATTCTATTTTTGGAATACTTTATGGGATAAACTTGGCACAAAATTGTTGTTTTCTACTACTTGTCATCCTCAAACGGATCGACAAACTGAAGTTGTAAATAGAACTTTGGGAACACTTTTGTGTGCTATTCTTAAAAGAACTTGGACTGACATCTCTATAGACTTTATTTTGGAGTTGCCTATGACTAAGAAGGGGAGGGATTCTATTTATGGATTACTTTATGGGCTAAACTTTGCACAATATTTTTGTAATCTACTACTTGTCATCCTCAAACGGATGGACAAACTGAAGTTGTAAATAGAACTTTGGGAACACTTTGGCGTGCTATTCTTAAAATAACTTGGACTGACATTTCTATGGACTTTATTTTGGGGTTGCCTAGGACTAAGAAGGGGAGGGATTCTATTTATGGATTAATTTATGGGCTAAACTTTGCACAATAAAGTTGTAATCTACTACTTGTCATCCTCAAACGGATGGACAAACTGAAGTTGTCAATAGAACTTTGGGAACACTTTTGCGTGCTATTCTTAAAAAGAACTTGGACTGACATTTCTAAGGACTTTATTTTGGGGTTGCCCAGGACTAAGAAGGGGAGAGATTCTATTTATGGATTACTTTATGGGCTAAACTTTGCACAATAAAGTTGTAATCTACTACTTGTCATCCTCAAACGGATGGACAAACTGAAGTTGTCAATAGAACTTTGGGAACACTTTTGCGTGCTATTCTTAAAAAGAACTTGGACTGACATTTCTATGGACTATTTTGGGGTTGCCTAGGACTAAGAAGGGGAGGGATTCTGTTTTTGGATTACTTTATGGGCTAAACTTTGCTCAATATTGTCGTAATCTACTACTTGTCATCCTCAAACGGATGGACAAACTGAAGTTGTAAATAGAACTTTGGGAACACTTTTGCGTGCTATTCTTAAAAGAACTTGGATTGACATTTCTATGGACTTTATTTTGGGGTAGCCTAGGACTAAGAAGAGGAGGGATTCTTTTTTTGGAATACTTTATGGGCTAAACTTTGCACAATAAAGTTGTAATCTACTACTTGTCATCCTCAAACGGATGGACAAACTGAAGTTGTAAATAGAACTTTGGGAACACTTTTGCGTGCTATTCTTAATAGAACTTGGATTGACATTTCTATGGACTTTATTTTGGGGTAGCCTAGGACTAAGAAGGGGAGGGATTCTATTTTTGGAATACTTTATGGGATAAACTTGGCACAAAATTGTTGTTTTCTACTACTTGTCGTCCTCAAACGGATGGACAAACTGAAATTGTCAATAGAACTTTGGGAACACTTTTGCGTGCTATTCTTAAAAAGAACTTGGACTGACATATATATAGACTTTATTTTGGGGTAGCCTAGGACTAAGAAGGGGAGGGATTCTTTTTTTGGAATATTTTATGGGCTATACTTTTCAGAATAAAGTTGTAATCTACTACTTGTTATCCTCAAACGGATGGACAAACTGATGTTGTAAATAGAAGTTTGGGAACACTTTTGCGTGCTATTCTTAAAAGAACTTGGATTGACATTTCTATGGACTTTATTTTGGGGTAGTTTACGACTAAGAAGGGGAGGGAATTCTATTTTTGGAATACTTTATGGGAAAAACTTGGCAAAAAATTGTTGTTTTCTACTACTTGTCATCATCAAACGGATGGACAAACTGAAGTTGTAAATAGAACTTTGGGAACACTTTGGCGTGCTATTCTTAAAAAGAACTTGGACTGACATTTCTATGATCTTTATTTTGGGGTTGCCTAGGACTAAGAAGGGGATTAATTCTATTTATGGATTACTTTATGGGCTAAACTTTGCACAATAAAGTTGTAATTTACTACTTGTCATCCTCAAACGGATGGACAAACTGAAGTTGTCAATAGAACTTTGGGAACACTTTTGCGTGCTATTCTTAAAAAGAACTTGGACTGACATTTCTATGGACTTTATTTTGGTGTTGCATAGGACTAAGAAGGGGAGGGATTCTATTTATGTATTACTTTATGGGCTAAACTTTGCACAATAAAGTTGTAATCTACTACTTGTCATCCTCAAACGGATGGACAAACTGAAGTTGTCAATAGAACTTTGGGAACACTTTTGCGTGCTATTCTTAAAAAGAACTTGGACTGACATTTCTATGGACTATTTTGGGGTTGCCTAGGACTAAGAAGGGGATGGATTCTGTTTTTGGATTACTTTATGGGCTAAACTTTGCTCAATATTGTCGTAATCTACTACTTGTCTTCCTCAAACGGATGGACAAACTGAAGTTGTCAATAGAACTTTGGGAACACTTTTGCGTGCTATTCTTAAAAAGAACTTGGACTGACATTTCTATGGACTTTATTTTGGGGTTGCCTAGGACTAAGAATGGGAGGCATTCTATTTTGGATTACTTTATGGGCTAAACTTTGCACAATAAAGTTGTAATCTACTACTTGTCGTCCTCAAACGGATGGACAAACTGAAGTTGTAAATAGAACTTTGGGAACAGTTTTGCGTGCTATTCTTAATAGAACTTGGATTGACATTTCTATGGACTTTATTTTGGAGTAGCCAAGGACTAAGAAGGGGAGAGATTCTATTTTTGAAATACTTTATAGGATAAACTTGGCACAAAATTGTTGTTTTCTACTATTTGGCATCCTCAAACGGATGGACAAACTGAAGTTGTAAATAGAACTTTGGGAACACTTTTGCGTGCTATTCTTAACAGAACTTGGACTGACATTTCTATAGACTTTATTTTGGAGTTGCCTAGGACTAAGAAGGGGAGGCATTCTATTTTGGATTACTTTATGGGCTAAACTTTGCACAATAAAGTTGTAATCTACTACTTGTCATCTTCAAACGGATGGACAAACTGAAGTTGTAAATAGAACTTTGGGAACACTTTTGCGTGCTATTCTTAATAGAACTTGGAGTGACATTTCTATGGACTTTTTTTTGGGGTAGCCTAGGACTAAGAAAGGGAGGGATTCTATTTTTGGAATACTTTATGGGATAAACTTGGCACAAAATTGTTGTTTTCTACTACTTGTCATCCTCAAACGGATGGACAAACTGAAGTTGTAAATAGAACTTTGGGAACACTTTTGCGTGCTATTCTTAAAAGAACTTGGACTGACATTTCTATAGACTTTATTTTGGAGTTGCCTATGACTAAGAAGGGGAGGGATTTTAATTATGGATTACTTTATAGGCTAAACTTTGCACAATAAAGTTGTAATCTACTACTCGTCATCCTCAAACGGATGGACAAACTGAAATTGTCAATAGAACTTTAAGAACACTTTTGCGTGCTATTCTTAAAAAGAACTTGGACTGACATTTCTATGGACTTTATTTTGTGGTTGCCTAGGACTAAGAAGGGGAGGGATTCTATTTATGTATTACTTTATGGGCTAAACTTTGCACAATAAAGTTGTAATCTACTACTTGTCATCTTCAAACGGATGGACAAACTGAAGTTATCAATAGAACTTTGGGAACACTTTTGCGTGCTATTCTTAAAAAGAACTTGGACTGACATTTATATAGACTTTATTTTGGGGTAGCCTAGGACTAAGAAGAGGAGGGATTCTTTTTTTGGAATACTTTATGGGCTAAACTTTGCACAATAAAGTTGTAATCTACTACTTGTCATCCTCAAACGGATGGAAAAACTGGAGTTGTAAATAGAACTTTGGGAACACTTTTGCGTGCTATTCTTAAAAGAACTTGGATTGACATTTCTATGGACTTTATTTTGGGGTAGCCTAGGACTAAGAAGGGGAGGGATTCTATTTTTGGAATACTTTATGGGAAAAACTTGGCACAAAATTGTTGTTTTCTACTACTTGTCATCCTCAAACGGATGGACAAACTGAAGTTGTAAATAGAACTTTGGGAACAGTTTTGCGTGCTATTCTTAATAGAACTTGGATTGACATTTCTATGGACTTTATTTTGGAGTAGCCTAGGACTAAGAAGGGGAGAGATTCTATTTTTGAAATACTTTATAGGATAAACTTGGCACAAAATTGTTGTTTTCTACTATTTGGCATCCTCAAACGGATGGACAAACTGAAGTTGTAAATAGAACTTTGGGAACACTTTTGCGTGCTATTCTTAACAGAACTTGGACTGACATTTCTATAGACTTTATTTTGGAGTTGCCTAGGACTAAGAAGGGGAGGCATTCTATTTTGGATTACTTTATGGGCTAAACTTTGCACAATAAAGTTGTAATCTACTACTTGTCATCTTCAAACGGATGGACAAACTGAAGTTGTAAATAGAACTTTGGGAACACTTTTGCGTGCTATTCTTAATAGAACTTGGAGTGACATTTCTATGGACTTTTTTTTGGGGTAGCCTAGGACTAAGAAAGGGAGGGATTCTATTTTTGGAATACTTTATGGGATAAACTTGGCACAAAATTGTTGTTTTCTACTACTTGTCATCCTCAAACGGATGGACAAACTGAAGTTGTAAATAGAACTTTGGGAACACTTTTGCGTGCTATTCTTAAAAGAACTTGGACTGACATTTCTATAGACTTTATTTTGGAGTTGCCTATGACTAAGAAGGGGAGGGATTTTAATTATGGATTACTTTATAGGCTAAACTTTGCACAATAAAGTTGTAATCTACTACTCGTCATCCTCAAACGGATGGACAAACTGAAATTGTCAATAGAACTTTGAGAACACTTTTGCGTGCTATTCTTAAAAAGAACTTGGACTGACATTTCTATGGACTTTATTTTGTGGTTGCCTAGGACTAAGAAGGGGAGGGATTCTATTTATGTATTACTTTATGGGCTAAACTTTGCACAATAAAGTTGTAATCTACTACTTGTCATCTTCAAACGGATGGACAAACTGAAGTTATCAATAGAACTTTGGGAACACTTTTGCGTGCTATTCTTAAAAAGAACTTGGACTGACATTTATATAGACTTTATTTTGGGGTAGCCTAGGACTAAGAAGAGGAGGGATTCTTTTTTTGGAATACTTTATGGGCTAAACTTTGCACAATAAAGTTGTAATCTACTACTTGTCATCCTCAAACGGATGGAAAAACTGGAGTTGTAAATAGAACTTTGGGAACACTTTTGCGTGCTATTCTTAAAAGAACTTGGATTGACATTTCTATGGACTTTATTTTGGGGTAGCCTAGGACTAAGAAGGGGAGGGATTCTATTTTTGGAATACTTTATGGGAAAAACTTGGCACAAAATTGTTGTTTTCTACTACTTGTCATCCTCAAACGGATGGACAAACTGAAGTTGTAAATAGAACTTTGGGAACACTTTGGCGTGCTATTCTTAAAAGAACTTTGACTGACATTTCTATGGACTTTATTTTGGGGTTGCCTAGGACTAAGAAGGGGAGGGATTCTATTTATGGATTACTTTATGGGCTAAACTTTGCACAATAAAGTTGTAATCTACTACTTGTCATCCTCAAACGGATGGACAAACTGAAGTTGTCAATAGAACTTTGGGAACACTTTTGCGTGCTATTCTTAAAAAGAACTTGGACTGACATTTCTATGGACTTTATTTTGGGGTTGCCTAGGACTAAGAAGGGGAGGGATTCTATTTATGGATTACTTTATGGGCTAAACTTTGCACAATAAAGTTGTAATCTACTACTTGTCATCCTCAAACGGATGGACAAACTGAAGTTGTCAATAGAACTTTGGGAACACTTTTGCGAGTTATTCTTAAAAAGAACTTGGGCTGACATTTCTATGGACTATTTTGGGGTTGCCTAGGACTAAGAAGGGGAGGGATTCTATTTTTGGATTACTTTATGGGCTAAACTTTGCTCAATATTGTCGTAATCTACTACTTGTCATTCTCAAACGGATGGACAAATTGAAGTTGTCAATAGAACTTTGAGAATACTTTTGCGTGCTATTTTTAAAAAGAACTTGGACTGACATTTCCATGGACTTTATTTTGGGGTTGCCTAGGACTAAGAAGGGGAGGCATTTTATTTTGGATTACTTTATGGGCTAAACTTTGCACAATAAAGTTGTAATCTACTACTTGTCATCCTCAAACGGATGGACAAACTGAAGTTGTAAATAGAACTTTGGGAACACTTTTGCGTGCTATTCTTAATAGAACTTGGATTGACATTTCTATGGACTTTATTTTGGGGTATCCTAGGACTAAGAAGGGGAGGGATTCTATTTTTGGAATACTTTATGGGATAAACTTGGCACAAAATTGTTGTTTTCTACTATTTGTCAACCTCAAACGGATGGACAAACTGAAGTTGTAAATAGAACTTTGGGAACACTTTTGCGTGCTATTCTTAACAGAACTTGGACTGACATTTCTATAGACTTTATTTTGGAGATGCCTAGGAATAAGAAGGGGAGGCATTCTATTTTGGATTACTTTATGGGCTAAACTTTGCACAATAAAGTTGTAATCTACTACTTGTCATCCTCAAACGGATGGACAAACTGAAGTTGTAAATAAAACTTTGGGAACACTTTTGCGTGTTATTCTTAATAGAACTTGGATTGACATTTCTATGGACTTTATTTTAGGGTAGCCTAGGACTAAGAAGGGGAGGGATTCTATTTTTGGAATACTTTATGGGATAAACTTGGCACAAAATTGTTGTTTTCTACTACTTGTCAACCTCAAACGGATGGACAAACTGAAGTTGTAAATAGAACTTTGGGAACACTTTTGCGTGCTATTCTTAAAAGAACTTGGACTGACATTTCTATAGACTTTATTTTGGAGTTGCCTATGACTAAGTAGGGGAGGGATTCTATTTATGGATTACTTTATGGGCTAAACTTTGCACAATAAAGTAGTAATCTACTACTTGTCATCCTCAAACGGATGGACAAACTGAAGTTGTCAATAGAACTTTGGGAACACTTTTGCGTGCTATTCTTAAAAAGAACTTGGACTGACATTTCTATGGACTTTATTTTGTGGTTGCCTAGGACTAAGAAGGGGAGGGATTCTATTTATGTATTACTTTATGGGCTAAACTTTGCACAATAAAGTTGTAATCTACTACTTGTCATCTTCAAACGGATGGACAAACTGAAGTTGTCAATAGAACTTTGGGAACACTTTTGCGTGCTATTCTTAAAAAGAACTTGGACTGACATTTATATAGACTTTATTTTGGGGTAGCCTAGGACTAAGAAGAGGAGGGATTCTTTTTTTGGAATACTTTATGGGCTAAACTTTGCACAATAAAGTTGTAATCTACTACTTGTCATCCTCAAACGGATGGACAAACTGAAGTTGTAAATAGAACTTTGGGAACACTTTTGCGTGCTATTCTTAAAAGAACTTGGATTGACATTTCTATGGATTTTATTTTGGGGTAGCCTAGGACTAAGAAGGGGAGGGATTCTATTTTTGGAATACTTTATGTGAAAAACTTGGCACAAAATTGTTGTTTTCTACTACTTGTCATCCTCAAACGGATGGACAAACTGAAGTTGTAAATAGAAATTTGGGAACACTTTGGCGTGCTATTCTTAAAAGAACTTGGGCTGACATTTCTATGGACTTTATTTTGGGGTTGCCTAGGACTAAGAAGGGGAGGGATTCTATTTATGGATTACTTTATGGGCTAAACTTTGCACAATAAAGTTGTAATCTACTACTTGTCATCCTCAAACGGATGGACAAATTGAAGTTGTCTATAGAACTTTGGGAACACTTTTGCGTGCTATTCTTAAAAAGAACTTGGACTGACATTTATATAGACTTTATTTTGGGGTAGCCTAGGACTAAGAAGAGGAGGGATTCTATTTTTGGAATACTTTATGGGAAAAACTTGGCACAAAATTGTTGTTTTCTACTATTTGTCATCCTCAAAGGGATGGACAAACTGAAGTTGTAAATAGAATTTTGGGAACACTTTTGCGTGCTATTCTTAACAGAACTTGGACTGACATTTCTATAGACTTTATTTTGGAGTTGCCTAGGACTAAGAAGGGGAGGCATTCTATGTTGGATTACTTTATGGGCTAAACTTTGCATAATAAAGTTGTAATCTACTACTTGTCATGTAATAGCCGAGCCCGGTGTACGGTACGATTTAAGTTTCGTTTGTTATTTGGGATATTTGATTAGATGTTCAGAGTTGTATTTTTGGGCTATAGTATTGTTAGTTTTATTGTCTTGAGGTGTTAGTTGATGTTGGTTGTTCGTTTCAGCGTTTCGGTTCGATTTTAGTTGCATGGGAATAGTGCTTTGCCGTGAGCACACCGCACCCGCGGCGTTGTAGTGACCGCCCCCGCGGTGAAGACCGCACCCGCGCTGCTTGCGTAGCCGCACCCACGCTGATCGTGTTCCAGAATTTTTTTAGTATGCCGTAGCCATTGCGCACCCGCGGTGCTTAGAGGAGCGCACCCGCGGTGGAGGTATGGGCGAGTTATTTGGTCGATTTTGGAGTGGTTGGCTATCACTTTTCCTTTTTCTTTCCTTCTCATTTTCGACATTTCTCTCCATTTTTAGGGTTTTTCATCATTTCTTTCACTTCCTATCTTCGATTCAAGCGTTTGTTTGGAATTTCGACTTGAGTTCGACGTTCTCCTTGGTGCTAGGAAGCTTGGGTAAGTTTTTGGTGCGATTCTGTTAAGGTTGTAAATTAAGAGTTGTTTAGGTTGGTTGTTTATGTGGATTTATGGATTATTTAGCTTGTAATCTTGGATATTTAGTTGATATTGGTGTTATTTGTGGATTATTTGTTGTAGGTGGTGATCAAGAGCTAAGTTGAGGTGTTTGTTGTGGTTTGTAAGTGGAATTTCATTCCTTTTTGCTCACATGATTATATATGTATGTGTTTCAAAGAGTTTATTGTGTTATTCCCTTCCATTTGATCCATAGTATGTATTGCTATATATAGTAGAGACATTGTATGTCTCATTTTGTTGAAAGGGAATAAAAGAAATAATATAGAGTTCAAAGTGATTGTTAAAACCAGAGAAGAGTTTAAATGTTTTCGGATTGATAAATACATAGTCAGAGATTGCATGCAATATTAGATGATCATCGCCCAGAGGCTTATATCCCTCAGAGTTATCGGTATTTATATCGATTTGGGATACGAGCAACCCCAGAGCAGAGATACTATTGATATCAATCCCCAGAGCAAAAGAGAAATACCATCATATTTTATATGCTATTGCTATGTTATTGATATTCAGAGTTTACAGTTCAGAGTTGATGGTATTTATGATTTCAAAGAGATGTTTTACAGAGATTATTGTTTATTATTATATAAGAGTTCCACTTGCTGAGATTTATTCTCATTTCAGTTATTTCATGTGATGCAGATCAGAGTGGTGCCCCGGGACGTTGACTGTGGATTGGGGGTCATATGCATACACCGTGGAAGGAGGATTTTGGCATGATCATAGGAATGATGTTTTGTTTTTGTTATGTCATTTAAATGATCATGTATTTATTTTGTAAAGATATTTGAAGAAATGTATTTTGAAACTCCTTCCGTATATTTTGAAAAGAGAAAATTTTATTTCCGCTGCGTATTTATTTTAAAAGAGGATCGGGGTGTCACATTTAGTGGTATCAGAGCGGTGTTCTTCGGACCAATGCATATGACTTCGTCTACTTTCAACTGTCCGGGTATGTTTTCTTTGCATCTATCTATTGTTATGTATTGATTGGTGTCTTGTGAGCATTGTAGAGTATAGGATGCCTCCTAAGCGTAAGGCGTCAGAGGGGGAGGATAGTTCGTCCTCGAGAGTTGTCGACGAGTTCGGCAAGTTACTGAAGGAGCAGGCTAAGGTTCACAGTGAGCAGATCCAGCAGTTGCTTAGACTGCAAGGAGCAGGCCAGGGCAGAGGCCAAGGTAGAGGGCAGGTTGCTCCAGTAGCAGTTGGTTCTGATGCCATCTTTTCTGCGTTTAAGAGGATGGATCCACCCGAGTTTCCAGGCAGCTCCGATCCTTTAGCTGCAGTAGAGTGGGTCAAGGCTTTAGAGGCGATTTTCGATCATCTCCACTATGAGGACAGAGATCGTATCAGTTGTGCTGTTTTTATGCTGATTAAAGCTGCACGTTTGTGGTGGAATGCGACCAAGGTTGGCATTGATGTTTCTACTTTGAAGTGGTCTGAGTTTACTGAGCTGTTCTACGACAAGTACTTTCCTGATGCACTGCGAGCGAGGAAGGTTACAGAGTTCTTGGAGCTTCGTCAGGGGAGCTTGAACGTGGATGAGTATATTCTCAAGTTCGAGGAGGGTTGCCTATTTGCTCCGTACATTGCTACCAGTGATAAAGATAAAGGCGCTCACTTCATTCGAGGCCTTAGAGCGGAGATCAGGCGGGATATCAATATGTCCAAGGCTGTTACTTTCAAGGAGATTGTGTCCAAGGCGTTGCTAGCAGAGCAGGACGAGAAGGATATCGCTAGGGAGAGGCAGGCGAGGCACCAGGCTAGTGTGCAGAGAGGCCAGAGTTCAGGTCAGCGTGGTAGAGATCGATTCAAGGGGAAGGGCAAGGTGGATCAGAGTCCTAGGCCACCGTCAGCGCCAGTTGCTCCGTCTGATTCTGAGAGATCCTTGTGTCCCAAGTGTAGCAGACCCCATCGTGGAGAGTGCAGATTTGGCTCTCGTTCTTGCTATCGTTGTGGCATGCCAGGCCACATTTCCAGAGATTGTCCTAAGGGAGCTAGCCAGGAGAAGGTGCAGGGTCGTATCTTTTCGATGACTAAGGAAGGTATTAATCGTAATTCTTCTGTAATCTCTAGTTCCATTTTAATTAAAGGCAGAGTAGCTACTACTTTGATTGATACTGGTGCTACTCATTCTTTTATGTCTGAATTGTTTTTGAGATCTTTGGGTATAGTTCCTTCTGTTATTCCCCTCCAGCTTAGTGTTGTTTTGCCTTCGGGAGATGTTTTGTGCCCGACTTCCATAGTGTATGCGTGCCCCGTTCGTTTTGTCGATCGTGAAGTCTTTGCTGATTTGATTGTGATCCCGATGGTTGCCTTTGATGTTATTCTTGGCATGGATTGGCTGTCGACCTATCGTGCTGTTATCGATTGTGTTGCTAAGACGGTGACTTTTGCAGATGATAGCCAGGGAGGAGTTCTCGCCAGCTCAGGTACTTCGCTGGTCCTTCCTTTTATTTCGTGTCTTGATGCTGAGAGGCTATTGTGTAGAGGTTGTGATGTTTTTCTGGCATCTGTTGTGGATGTGGATAGACTGATTAAGTTGAATATTGATGATATTGATGTGGTGAGGGAGTTTGCGGATGTGTTTGAGGATGATGTTCCGGGTTTGCCGCCGGATAGGGATGTAGAGTTTGTTATTGATCTTGCTCCAGGTACGGTTCCTATTTCTAAGGCTCCGTATAGGATGGCTCCTACCGAGATGAAAGAGTTGAAGACGCAGTTGCAGGATCTTCTAGATAAGGGTTTTATTCGTCCGAGTTCTTCGCCTTGGGGAGCTCCGGTTCTATTTGTTAAGAAGAAGGATGGTTCTTTGCGTCTGTGTATCGACTATAGGGAGCTCAACAAAGTGACGATCAAGAACAAGTATCCGTTGCCACGGATTGACGATCTATTTGACGAACTCCAGGGTGCCACTGTTTTCTCGAAGATTGATCTTCGGTCTGGCTACTATCAGTTGAAGGTTAGGGAGTCCGATATCCCTAAGACGGCTTTCCGGACCAGGTATGGTCACTATGAGTTTCTCGTGATGTCTTTTGGTTTGACCAATGCCCCTTCTGTTTTCATGGACCTGATGAACCGTGTGTTCAAGCCGTATTTGGATAGCTTCGTCATTGTCTTTATCGACGATATCCTGATCTATTCCAAGACCAGAGAGCTTCATGCCGAGCATCTCAGAGTTGTTCTTCAGTTGTTGCGAGAGAAGAGGTTGTTTGCCAAGTTGAAGAAGTGTGAGTTTTGGCTGGATCAGATTTCTTTCCTAGGCCATGTCGTTTCGAGTGATGGCATTGCTGTTGATCCGATGAAGATAGAGGCGATTCAGAGTTGGCCTATTCCTACGACTGTTTCTGAGGTACGCAGTTTCCTTGGTTTGGCGGGTTATTATCGTCGTTTCATTTCAGATTTCTCCAAGATTGCCCTGCCATTGTCCAATCTGACAAGGAAGACTGTGAAGTTCGAATGGTCTATCGATTGCCAGAGTGCATTTCAGGAGTTGAAGGATAGATTGACGACGGCTCCTGTTCTTTCTTTGCCTTGTGGTTCAGAGGACTTTGTTGTCTTTACTGATGCGTCGAAGAAGGGTCTCGGTGCAGTGTTGATGCAGAGAGGTAAGGTCATTGCCTATGCTTCTCGCCAGTTGAAGGATTATGAGAAGAATTATCCGACGCATGATTTAGAGTTGGCAGCTGTGGTTTTCGCCCTGAAGATTTGGAGACATTACTTGTATGGCGAAAAGTGTGAGATTTTCACAGACCACAAGAGTTTGAAGTATCTGTTCTCGCAGAAAGAGCTCAATATGCGGCAGAGGAGGTGGTTAGAGCTGGTCAAAGATTACGATGTGACTATCAGTTATCACCCAGGGAAGGCGAATGTTGTGGCTGATGCTTTAAGCCGCAAGTCGAGTGCTTCATTGAGTTCTTTGATTCAGAGACCGTTGCTGATGGATTTGCAGAGAGAGGAGATTGATCTGGTGATTCCAGGTACCATTGCTCGTCTTTCAGCGTTGGTTATTCGATCTTCATTGACGGACAGGATCCGTAGAGAGCAGTCGACTGATGTTCAGTTGACAGAGTTGAGAGATAGAGCAGAGATTAGAGGTAATTCAGAGTTCGCCTTGAATGGTGATGGTTTGGTGACTTTCAGAGGTCGTATTTGTGTTTGTTCTGGCGACGATATTCGTAGAGATATTCTGACAGAGGCTCATACCGCACCTTATTCGATTCATCCAGGCAGTACGAAGATGTATCAGGATCTTCGTCGACTCTACTAGTGGCCAGGTATGAAGAAGGATGTTGCCGTGTTCATTTCTCAGTGCCTTACTTGTCAGCAGGTGAAGATTGAGCACCAGAGACCTGCTGGGACATTGTTGTCGTTGCCGATTCCTCAGTGGAAGTGGGAGCATATTACGATGGATTTCGTGACTGGTCTTCCCAGAGTGCAGAGAGGTTTCAATTCTATTTGGGTTATCGTTGATAGATTGACTAAGTCAGCGCACTTTCTTCCGGTCAAGACGACGTATTCGATGAACCAGTATGCCGAGGATTATATTGCAGAGATTGTTAGACTTCATGGTGTCCCTGTGTCGATTGTGTCTGATCGTGACCCCAGGTTTACCTCCGAGTTTTGGAAGAGTCTTCACAGAGCTACGGGTTCGCGGTTAGCGTTCAGTACAGCCTATCATCCTCAGAGTGATGGTCAGTCAGAGAGAGTCATTCAGATTCTTGAGGATATGCTCAGATCTTGTACGATAGACTTTCCAGGTAGCTGGGATTCTTTGTTGCCTTTGGTTGAGTTCACTTATAATAATAGCTACCAGGCGACGATTGGCATGGCACCGTATGAGGCACTTTATGGCAGGAAGTGCAGATCGCCTTTGTTTTGGGACGAGGTTGGTGAGAGGAAGATGTTGGGACCAGAGTTAGTCCAGCAGACTGCTGATGTTGTTGCTGTTATCAGAGAGAGGATGAAGACTGCCCAGTCCAGACAGAAGAGCTATGCAGATGTTCGTCGTAGACCTTTGCAGTTCGAGGTTGGCGACCATGTGTTTCTGAAGATAGCACCTCTCAAAGGTGTGATGAGATTTGGTAAGAAGGGCAAGTTGAGTCCGAGATTCATTGGTCCATTCGAGATTTTGGACAGAGTTGGTGACAGAGCCTACAGATTAGCCCTACCTCCAGATCTTGACAGAGTTCATAATGTGTTTCACGTTTCGATGCTCAGGAAGTATGTTGCAGATCCTTCCCATGTTCTTCGCCATGAGCCATTGGACTTGACGCCGAATTTGACGTATCAAGAGATTCCGATTCAGATTTTGGATCGCACAGTTAGAGTTCTGAGGAACAAAGAGATCGGCATTGTCAAAGTTCTTTGGAGGAACCATTTGATAGAAGAGGCTACGTGGGAACCAGAGGATGAGATGAGAGAGAAGTATCCTGAGTTGTTCGTGCCGTGACGTCAATTTCGCGGACGAAATTCCCTTAAGGGGGGGAGATTGTAATAGCCGAGCCCGGTGTACGGTACGATTTAAGTTTCGTTTGTTATTTGGGATATTTGATTAGATGTTCAGAGTTGTATTTTTGGGCTATAGTATTGTTAGTTTTATTGTCTTGAGGTGTTAGTTGATGTTGGTTGTTCGTTTCAGCGTTTCGGTTCGATTTTAGTTGCATGGGAATAGTGCTTTGCCGTGAGCACACCGCACCCGCGGCGTTGTAGTGACCGCCCCCGCGGTGAAGACCGCACCCGCGCTGCTTGCGTAGCCGCACCCGCGCTGATCGTGTTCCAGAATTTTTTTAGTCTGCCGTAGCCATTGCGCACCCGCGGTGCTTAGAGGAGCGCACCCGCGGTGAAGGTATGGGCGAGTTATTTGGTCGATTTTGGAGTGGTTGGCTATCACTTTTCCTTTTTCTTTCCTTCTCATTTTCGACATTTCTCTCCATTTTTAGGGTTTTTCATCATTTCTTTCACTTCCTATCTTCGATTCAAGCGTTTGTTTGGAATTTCGACTTGAGTTCGACGTTCTCCTTGGTGCTAGGAAGCTTGGGTAAGTTTTTGGTGCGATTCTGTTAAGGTTGTAAATTAAGAGTTGTTTAGGTTGGTTGTTTATGTGGATTTATGGATTATTTAGCTTGTAATCTTGGATATTTAGTTGATATTGGTGTTATTTGTGGATTATTTGTTGTAGGTGGTGATCAAGAGCTAAGTTGAGGTGTTTGTTGTGGTTTGTAAGTGGAATTTCATTCCTTTTTGCTCACATGATTATATATGTATGTGTTTCAAAGAGTTTATTGTGTTATTCCCTTCCATTTGATCCATAGTATGTATTGCTATATATAGTAGAGACATTGTATGTCTCATTTTGTTGAAAGGGAATAAAAGAAATAATATAGAGTTCAAAGTGATTGTTAAAACCAGAGAAGAGTTTAAATGTTTTCGGATTGATAAATACATAGTCAGAGATTGCATGCAATATTAGATGATCATCGCCCAGAGGCTTATATCCCTCAGAGTTATCGGTATTTATATCGATTTGGGATACGAGCAACCCCAGAGCAGAGATACTATTGATATCAATCCCCAGAGCAAAAGAGAAATACCATCATATTTTATATGCTATTGCTATGTTATTGATATTCAGAGTTTACAGTTCAGAGTTGATGGTATTTATGATTTCAAAGAGATGTTTTACAGAGATTATTGTTTATTATTATATAAGAGTTCCACTTGCTGAGATTTATTCTCATTTCAGTTATTTCATGTGATGCAGATCAGAGTGGTGCCCCGGGACGTTGACTGTGGATTGGGGGTCATATGCATACACCGTGGAAGGATGATTTTGGCATGATCATAGGAATGATGTTTTGTTTTTGTTATGTCATTTAAATGATCATGTATTTATTTTGTAAAGATATTTGAAGAAATGTATTTTGAAACTCCTTCCGTATATTTTGAAAAGAGAAAATTTTATTTCCGCTGCGTATTTATTTTAAAAGAGGATCGGGGTGTCACATGTCATCCTCAAACGGATGGACAAACTGAAGTTGTAAATAGAACTTTGGGAACACTTTTGCGTGCTATTCTTAATAGAACTTGGATTGACATTTCTATAGACTTTATTTTGGGGTAGCCTAGGACTAAGAAGGGGAGGGATTCTATTTTTGGAATACTTTATGGGATAAACTTGGCACAAAATTGTTGTTTTCTACTATTTGTCATCCTCAAACGGATGGACAAACTGAAGTTGTAAATAGAACTTTGGGAACACTTTTGCGTGCTATTCTTAACAGAACTTGGACTGACATTTCTATAGACTTTATTTTGGAGTTGTCTAGGACTAAGAAGGGGAGGCATTCTATTTTGGATTACTTTATGGGCTAAACTTTGCACAATAAAGTTGTAATCTACTACTTGTCATCTTCAAACGGATGGAAAAACTGAAGTTGTAAATAGAACTTTGGGAACACTTTTGCGTGATATTCTTAAAAAGAACTTGGACTGACATTTCTATGGACTTTATTTTGGGGTAGCCTAGGACTAAGAAGGGGAGGGATTCTATATTTGGAATACTTTATGGGATAAACTTGGCACAAAATTGTTGTTTTCTACTATTGTCATCCTCAAACGGATGGACAAACTGAATTTGTAAATAGAACTTTGGGAACATTTTTGCGTGCTATTCTTAAAAGATTTTGGACTGACATTTCTATAGACTTTATTTTGGAGTTACCTATGACTAAGAAGGGGAGGGATTCTATTTATGGATTAATTTATGGGCTAAACTTTGCACAATAAAGTTGTAATCTACTACTTGTCATCCTCAAACGGATGGACAAACTGAAGTTGTCAATAGAACTTTGGGAACACTTTTGCATGCTATTCTTAAAAAGAACTTGGACTGACATTTCTATGGACTTTATTTTGTGGTTGCCTAGGACTAAGAAGGGGAGGGATTCTATTTATGTATTACTTTATGGGCTAAACTTTGCACAATAAAGTTGTAATCTACTACTTGTCATCTTCAAACGGATGGACAAACTGAAGTTGTCAATAGAACTTTGGGAACACTTTTGCGTGCTATTCTTAAAAAGAACTTGGACTGACATTTATATAGACTTTATTTTGGGGTAGCCTAGGACTAAGAAGGGGAGGGATTCTTTTTTTGGAATATTTTATGGGCTAAACTTTGCACAATAAAGTTGTAATCTACTACTTGTCATCCTCAAACGGATGGACAAACTGAAGTTGTAAATAGAACTTTGGGAACACTTTTGCGTGCTATTCTTAAAAGAACTTGGATTGACATTTCTATGGACTTTATTTTGGGGTAGCCTAGGACTAAGAAGGGGAGGGATTCTATTTTTGGAATACTTTATGGGAAAAACTTGGCACAAAATTGTTGTTTTCTACTACTTGTCAACCTCAAACGGATGGACAAACTGAAGTTGTGAATAGAACTTTGGGAACACTTTTGCGTGCTATTCTTAAAAGAACTTGGACTGACATTTCTATAGACTTTATTTTGGAGTTGCCTATGACTAAGTAGGGGAGGGATTCTATTTATGGATTACTTTATGGGCTAAACTTTGCACAATAAAGTAGTAATCTACTACTTGTCATCCTCAAACGGATGGACAAACTGAAGTTGTCAATAGAACTTTGGGAACACTTTTGCGTGCTATTCTTAAAAAGAACTTGGACTGACATTTCTATAGACTTTATTTTGGAGTTGTCTAGGACTAAGAAGGGGAGGCATTCTATTTTGGATTACTTTATGGGCTAAACTTTGCACAATAAAGTTGTAATCTACTACTTGTCATCTTCAAACGGATGGAAAAACTGAAGTTGTAAATAGAACTTTGGGAACACTTTTGCATGCTATTCTTAAAAAGAACTTGGACTGACATTTCTATGGACTTTATTTTGGGGTAGCCTAGGACTAAGAAGGGGAGGGATTCTATATTTGGAATACTTTATGGGATAAACTTGGCACAAAATTGTTGTTTTCTACTATTGTCATCCTCAAACGGATGGACAAACTGAAGTTATAAATAGAACTTTGGGAACACTTTTGCGTGCTATTCTTAAAAGAACTTGGACTGACATTTCTATAGACTTTATTTTGGAGTTGCCTATGACTAAGTAGGGGAGGGATTCTATTTATGGATTACTTTATGGGCTAAACTTTGCACAATAAAGTTGTAATCTACTACTTGTCATCCTCAAACGGATGGACAAACTGAAGTTGTCAATAGAACTTTGGGAACACTTTTGCATGCTATTCTTAAAAAGAACTTGGACTGACATTTCTATGGACTTTATTTTGTGGTTGCCTAGGACTAAGAAGGGGAGGGATTCTATTTATGTATTACTTTACGGGCTAAACTTTGCACAATAAAGTTGTAATCTACTACTTGTCATCTTCAAACGGATGGACAAACTGAAGTTGTCAATAGAACTTTGGGAACACTTTTGCGTGCTATTCTTAAAAAGAACTTGGACTGACATTTATATAGACTTTATTTTGGGGTAGCCTAGGACTAAGAAGGGGAGGGATTCTTTTTTTGGAATATTTTATGGGCTAAACTTTGCACAATAAAGTTGTAATCTACTACTTGTCATCCTCAAACGGATGGACAAACTGAAGTTGTAAATAGAACTTTGGGAACACTTTTGCGTGCTATTCTTAAAAGAACTTGGATTGACATTTCTATGGACTTTATTTTGGGGTAGCCTAGGACTAAGAAGGGGAGGGATTCTATTTTTGGAATACTTTATGGGAAAAACTTGGCACAAAATTGTTGTTTTCTACTACTTGTAATCCTCAAACGGATGGACAAACTGAAGTTGTAAATAGAACTTTGGGAACACTTTGGCGTGCTATTCTTAAAAGAACTTGGACTGACATTTCTATGGACTTTATTTTGGGGTTGCCTAGGACTAAGAAGGGGAGGGATTCTATTTATGGATTACTTTATGGGCTAAACTTTGCACAATAAAGTTGTAATCTACTACTTGTCATCCTCAAACGGATGGACAAACTGAAGTTGTAAATAGAACTTTGGGAACACTTTTGTGTGCTATTCTTAATAGAACTTGGATTGACATTTCTATGGACTTTATTTTGGGGTAGCCTAGGACTAAGAAGGGGAGGGATTCTATTTTTAGAATTGTAATGCCCAAGAATTTGATTAACGTAATCTGAGATGATTAATGTAATCTGAGATGAATTATCGACAATGAACGGATGTGAGTATAGTTGGACCACTCCGAGACCAGATTGGTTAAAACACATGAGTCATGTGATTTTCGGGCAGAACCTGTGGCGCCCGAGCGGTAGAATATTACCGCCCGAGCGCCAGTGTTCAACAAGGAAAGTGCTCGGACAGAAAGCATGGCGCCCGAGCGGTAGAATATTACCGCCCGAGCGCCAATGCATGATAAGTCAAGTAGCCGGGCAGAAAGTGCCGCGCTCGAGCGGTACTTTCTTACCGCCCGAGCGCCGCCTGAAAATGATGAAAAGAAGACACGTTTCAGAACCATGCAATTGGGATGTATATAAACGAATAACACTTTGCAACTCTTCAGAAAGAAGGAAAAGGATCGAGAAAGGGTTTCTGGAAAAGAGTGAAAAATCACTACGCCTTTTCTGAGAAATCCGCCCGTCCGATTTTGAATCCGACTTCGGTGTTGAGTTCCTATCAACGTAGGCTACGACTGGACGTAAGTTTTGCTACGTTTTGACATGTTATAGAATTATGATATTGTCAGAATTGAATGGAACTCATATATGTTGTTCTTGACATATTAGACATCATAGAATCGAAGTCAGACTAAGAAACGGACTGATTATGGAATTGTTATGATTTTCGGAATAGTTTTGGAGCCGATTTGATATCAGAATTGAGTTGTATTGATTATGAGATATTAGAATTGATATCTGACTGATATGGTATTACTGGATATATTGAGACTATGGCGTTATGTTGTTGAAACAGAATTTGATTGAATTCTGATTATATCCAGTATTGATTGAATGGTGTATTGATATTATACCCTTGATATCGTTATTGTCAGACTGAGTATTGACAGGCTTGGGGTTCGAGACTTCGACAGAGCCAAAGTATCAGAAAGAAAGGTATAAATTAATGTTGAGTTGGGATTGCACAACTCGAGTGAGGTTTGACTCGAGTCTCCCTAAATCACATACTTTCATTTATTGCATTGATATTTGCACTTGATAAGACTTATGATTGTAGTTTATTGATGTATAGCTACGGTATGATAAGATTGATATTTGTAGCCTAGTGATTATAGCCACTGCATGAGATGACTACTGATTTGCTAGTCATTGACTGAATGGTTTAGATACTGAATACAGGTATTGATTACTGAGTCGTGAGTCATAGGCTGATTCACCTAGTCACCGGCTGATTCGTCGGGTTATAGACTGATTCGTCTATTTATTGGCTGATTCGCCTAATTATAGCTGACTCGCTATATTTTGACTGATTCGTCTAAACTTAAGCTGACTCGCTTACTTACAGGCTGATTCGTCTGGTTATTGACTGATTCGTCAAGTCTGCGGCTGATTCGCCCAGACACTGGATATAGGAATTATATCGATGCCGTTTAGGGATTGATTCATTCCTATCGACTGAGATTCGATATATTTGTAAATGTCCAGACATCGGGATCCCTAGGATAGAGTTGAGTCGAGTCTGAGACGACGCGTTATCTGAGTCTGAGTCTGAGTATGATTCTTTGTTTGATATTGATTTATGTTTCTGATTTGATACATGTTATCATTCATGTTTGTTGAGTTGCTACATGTAATGATATTGTAATTATGCTTTTATATATGTTTTATATGATTGCATGTTTACATTGTTTATACTGGGATATTCATATCTCACCGGAGTTATCCGGCTGTTGTCTTGTTTTGTATGTGTGCATGACAACAGGTGGGGCTGGATCAGGGTCAAGAAGAGAATGAGGCTGGACTAGATAGCGTGGTGATTCCGGACTTGGACATAGATAGGTTTTATTACTTGATTGTAGTAGTGAACCTAGTCGAATATTTGTAGATCATACAGGATTTGTATGTTTATGTTTAATATGTAATTTGAGTAAATTACATTACGTTTCCGCTTTGTATATTAAAAGAAAAATTTTTAGACCCTGTTTATAATTGAATAATTAGTCCCAATGGTGATTAAGAACATGATTAGCGTCCGGGTCCCCACAACAGGTGGTATCAGAGCCATAGGTACTAGAACTGTAGATTCTTGAGATTGAGATAGAAGAGGCTAGTGAGCGGGGTAGATTGAGGTTTTCTTTCCTTGCTTATGAATGCTAGCATGCTTACTGCTTTATATAATACATGTTACTTGATTTATCTGATTTGATTTTGTAATATGTATTATTGGGAACGAATCTGAATTGATTCTCGATCAGCAGTAAGATGATCGGAGGAGGGACTGAATTGAAACAGATGTATTGGATTGGATTACTAATCCTTTTGAGTTTCAGATATGCCTCCCAGAAGAATACCAGAACAGGGTAGTACATCGAATCCTCCAATGGATGTATCACCGACTCCAATGGAAACCTTGCTGAAGAGGTTTCAGTCATTCAAACCACCCACTCTGAAAGGTACTGAGACATCAGTCGAGTGTGAGAGTTGGTTGGGTAGCATTGAGTTGCTGTTTGATTCACTGGGATACAGTGATGAGCGCCGAATTAAATTGATCGGACACCAGTTGCTGGATGTTGCACAAAGCTGGTGGGTTACAATGAAGAGGGCCTTGGAGCAACGAGGTACGATTATTACTTGGGATGTATTTAAAACTGAGTTTTATCAGAGATTTTTCCCAATATCGTACAGAAAGGACAAGGGGGCGGAGTTTGCCAATTTGAGACAGGGTCAGCTTAACATTGAAGAATACGTGACCAAGTTCTCGACCTTGTTGAAATTTGCTCCTCATGTATCTGAAAATGACGAAGCCGTTGCTGATCAGTTCATCAATGGCCTGAATCCCGATATTTTTACATTGGTGAACACAGGGCGACCGAATAACTTTGCTGATGCTATGAATAGAGCAAAGGGCGCTGAAGCAGGCCTGATAAGGCAGAGAGGAGCTGAATTTGTTTCTCCAGTGTCGAGACCACCGCAACCACTTCCCAGATTCGAGAGTGGAAGTAGCAGTGGTGGAACGAAAGATTTTCTGAAGGCTAGGGGAAAGCAATTTAAGAAATCTGGCGGCAGTTCGTCTAGCTCCAGTGGTTCTCAGCAGAGTTATACCGGCATTTACTGCGGAAATTGTGGTGGGAGACATTCCACTGAACAATGCCAAGGAGTACTTGGTAGCTGCCACTTCTGCAAGCAACAGGGACATTTTGCCAGAGTATGTCCACAAAGGGGTTCCCAAAGATCCCAGGGAGCTGAACCATCTGGACCAGCGGCACAGGGAAGTAGACGATCCGCTGCTGTTCCTTTATTTCAGCCAGCACCATCTCAGTCACAGCAGAGGCTAGGAGGAAGCCAGACAGTCGGCCAGCCTCATAGACAGCAGGCCAGAGTATTTGCTTTGACCGAGGAGCAGGCTCAGGAAGCCCCAGATGATAATGTTGCAGGTAACTGATTTGTTTGAATTTCCTGCATGTGTATTGAGGGATACCGGTGCTTCACATATTTTTATTTCTGAAAGATTTGCATTGATGTATGCATTATCTGTTCAGTCCCTATTTACTGTAGTATGGGTTTCTGTTCCTTTGGGAAAAGATCTTGTATCAGCGATTTCTGTTAGATCTTGTATACTACAGTAGGATGAGAATGAGATCGAGTTAGATCGTGTAGTAGCTTGTATTGTACTGGGGCTCTATGATTTTGGGACTGCATTACTGATATTGATATGCTGACCAAGTACATAGCTACCCTAGATTCGTTCCAGAAGATGGTAAGAATCAGACCTGAGATGACCAAGAGATGAATATGGTACGATAAGGATTCTAGATTGAGAATTCCTTTGATCTTCGTACTAGCTATGACTCGATTATTACAGAAAGGAGCAGAGTGACTCCTTATGTATTCAGTTGATTTACTGAAATTGAGTCTATCATTGGCTGATTTACCAATGATATGAAAGTTATTAATGTTTTCTCTGATAAGACTTCAGATCTGATTCCAATCAGAGAGATTGATTTTAGCCTTGAATCGGATTGAATATTGATGCTTATTCTGACTACGTGTTTAAGACAGATGGTAGGCAATGGAGATTACATTGTACCGTCTGAACCAGAGCGGATTTTGAAACGTTAGCAGTTCGAAAAGCTGATTAGAATGTTTAGAACTTAATATCGATAGTCAGAACGGAGTGTCGATCAGAGTGACGGATATGTGATTGTGTATGTGGTATGAGATTGATTATTCTGTGATGTCAGATGTGTCAGAATTGTACAGTAAAGCTTGATATTGATAGTCAGAGCCGAATACCAGGTAGGTATTTCCTCTTTAATTTATGTTATTAACTGATTGGTGTATATCAAATAGTTAGAATCAGAAAGAACAGATATTGTTAGAAGCTTACAGTCATGGATTCAGTGTTCAGTCTGATGATTGAGACTGTATTGTATTCGGACAGATAGTTGG
The DNA here is from genome assembly GCF_022965805.1 of Primulina eburnea. NCBI lineage: Eukaryota > Viridiplantae > Streptophyta > Magnoliopsida > Lamiales > Gesneriaceae > Primulina > Primulina eburnea. Next base: position 12,672,198 of record NC_133118.1, on the reverse strand, counting down.
GATATAGACAGATGAGATCAGTTATAACAGAAATGTATCGAAATGTTGGCAGAAATTGTACTGATATGTCTAAATCACTAACAGAAAAGATAGAAAGATAGAAATCAGAAGATGTATTACAGCATTGTATAGTTCTAAATAGAAATGGGAGTACATTTCTATAGCCTTCGTAATGAAATTAGCGTCATTTTACAGATTGTAATATGATATGATTAAGATTGACAGATTGTTCAATCTATAGCTATCAGTTGTACCAGATTACGTACAAACATGACCCAATGACACAGATTGATGTCAGAAAAGTGGTCAGAAAGAGCAGAATGCCATAGTAGATTATGTCAGATTGTGATTTTGCTTGAGCTATATTCGTGATAGACTATATCATGAACTCTATTTTAGATGAATTTACAGATTGACAGGCAGTCAGAATGTGTTATCCAGATATTGGAAGACTTTGGTACAGCTTAGTGCTGGATGTTAACATTAAATGGCAGGATTCATTGTCATTTTGTGGGTTTTCGTACAACAACAACTATCAAATGAGTATTGAGATAACTCATTTGAAAGCGATGTACGAAAAGACATATAGATCCTCTCTTTATTGAGATGATTAGATCCTCTCTTTATTGAGATGATATCTCTGAGGTTTTGAGATTGGATCTGAAATGATTAGAGATATGATTGAAAAGATGAAGCTAATTCAGAAGAAAATGAAAACAGCTCAGAATAAACTGACTGTATATGCCAACGTCGGACGATGACTGTTGGTATTTGAGACCGAATATCGAAGATATCCTTGATTGGGATAAACAGATTCGGTAACAACTGATGATGCTGAGTTGTTATGAGCTGTGGTTAGGGATATACGGATGTTGTATAACCAGTATTGCGAGATTAACTTTATCAGAGCTATTTGTAGAAATAGAATTATTGACATATCAGAATAGATTCCTTGAGATGAGTTTTGAATTTAAACTCTGCATAGATTTCTTCTGATATATCTGAATTGATTGCTTGTGAGTTCGAGGACGAACTCAGATCTAAGAGGGGGAGAAATGTAATGCCCAAGAATTTGATTAACGTAATCTGAGATGATTAATGTAATCTGAGATGAATTATCGACAATGAACGGATGTGAGTATAGTTGGACCACTCCGAGACCAGATTGGTTAAAACACATGAGTCATGTGATTTTCGGGCAGAACCTGTGGCGCCCGAGCGGTAGAATATTACCGCCCGAGCGCCAGTGTTCAACAAGGAAAGTGCTCGGACAGAAAGCATGGCGCCCGAGCGGTAGAATATTACCGCCCGAGCGCCAATGCATGATAAGTCAAGTAGCCGGGCAGAAAGTGCCGCGCTCGAGCGGTACTTTCTTACCGCCCGAGCGCCGCCTGAAAATGATGAAAAGAAGACACGTTTCAGAACCATGCAATTGGGATGTATATAAACGAATAACACTTTGCAACTCTTCAGAAAGAAGGAAAAGGATCGAGAAAGGGTTTCTGGAAAAGAGTGAAAAATCACTACGCCTTTTCTGAGAAATCCGCCCGTCCGATTTTGAATCCGACTTCGGTGTTGAGTTCCTATCAACGTAGGCTACGACTGGACGTAAGTTTTGCTACGTTTTGACATGTTATAGAATTATGATATTGTCAGAATTGAATGGAACTCATATATGTTGTTCTTGACATATTAGACATCATAGAATCGAAGTCAGACTAAGAAACGGACTGATTATGGAATTGTTATGATTTTCGGAATAGTTTTGGAGCCGATTTGATATCAGAATTGAGTTGTATTGATTATGAGATATTAGAATTGATATCTGACTGATATGGTATTACTGGATATATTGAGACTATGGCGTTATGTTGTTGAAACAGAATTTGATTGAATTCTGATTATATCCAGTATTGATTGAATGGTGTATTGATATTATACCCTTGATATCGTTATTGTCAGACTGAGTATTGACAGGCTTGGGGTTCGAGACTTCGACAGAGCCAAAGTATCAGAAAGAAAGGTATAAATTAATGTTGAGTTGGGATTGCACAACTCGAGTGAGGTTTGACTCGAGTCTCCCTAAATCACATACTTTCATTTATTGCATTGATATTTGCACTTGATAAGACTTATGATTGTAGTTTATTGATGTATAGCTACGGTATGATAAGATTGATATTTGTAGCCTAGTGATTATAGCCACTGCATGAGATGACTACTGATTTGCTAGTCATTGACTGAATGGTTTAGATACTGAATACAGGTATTGATTACTGAGTCGTGAGTCATAGGCTGATTCGCCTAGTCACCGGCTGATTCGTCGGGTTATAGACTGATTCGTCTATTTATTGGCTGATTCGCCTAATTATAGCTGACTCGCTATATTTTGACTGATTCGTCTAAACTTAAGCTGTCTCGCTTACTTACAGGCTGATTCGTCTGGTTATTGACTGATTCGTCAAGTCTGCGGCTGATTCGCCCAGACACTGGATATAGGAATTATATCGATGCCGTTTAGGGATTGATTCATTCCTATCGACTGAGATTCGATATATTTGTAAATGTCCAGACATCGGGATCCCTAGGATAGAGTTGAGTCGAGTCTGAGACGACGCGTTATCTGAGTCTGAGTCTGAGTATGATTCTTTGTTTGATATTGATTTATGTTTCTGATTTGATACATGTTATCATTCATGTTTGTTGAGTTGCTACATGTAATGATATTGTAATTATGCTTTTATATATGTTTTATATGATTGCATGTTTACATTGTTTATACTGGGATATTCATATCTCACCGGAGTTATCTGGCTGTTGTCTTGTTTTGTATGTGTGCATGACAACAGGTGGGGCTGGATCAGGGTCAAGAAGAGAATGAGGCTGGACTAGATAGCGTGGTGATTCCGGACTTGGACATAGATAGGTTTTATTACTTGATTGTAGTAGTGAACCTAGTCGAATATTTGTAGATCATACAGGATTTGTATGTTTATGTTTAATATGTAATTTGAGTAAATTACATTACGTTTCCGCTTTGTATATTAAAAGAAAAATTTTTAGACCCTGTTTATAATTGAATAATTAGTCCCAATGGTGATTAAGAACATGATTAGCGTCCGGGTCCCCACAGGAATACTTTATGGGATAGACTTGGCACAAAATTGTTGTTTTCTACTACTTGTCATCCTCAAACGGATGGACAAATTGAAGTTGTAAATAGAACTTTGGGAACACTTTGGCGTGCTATTCTTAAAAGAACTTGGACTGACATTTCTATGGACTTTATTTTGGGGTTGCCTAGGACTAAGAAGGGGAGGGATTCTATTTATGGATTACTTTATGGGCTAAACTTAGCACAATAAAGTTGTAATCTACTACTTGTCATCCTCAAACGGATGGACAAACTGAAGTTGTAAATAGAACTTTGGGAACACTTTTGTGTGCTATTCTTAATAGAACTTGGATTGACATTTCTATGGACTTTATTTTGGGGTAGCCTAGGACTAAGAAGGGGAGGGATTCTATTTTTGGAATACTTTATGGGATAGACTTGGCACAAAATTGTTGTTTTCTACTACTTGTCATCCTCAAACGGATGGACAAACTGAAGTTGTAAATATGTAATGCTCGAGATTCTTAGTCCACATTGACGTAACACTCTCAATATATGAGCATGCATGATATATATATAATGAGGAGTGTTAATTGAGATAAGAATAGGAAATACATGGACAAGAGGGGAAAATCTTCAAATTTGGACAGAACAGTTGGCGCATATGCGCGAAGATAAGTGGCGCATATGCACGACAATTCCAGTAGCATTGGCGCATATGCGCGGAAGAAGTGGCGCATATGCGCGACATCTACAGTAGCATCGGTGCATATGCGCGGAAAGAAGTGGCGCATATGCGCGACACCTCCAGCAGCTATGGCGCATATGCGCGAGTTTATTGGCGCATATGCGCGGTTCGTCCAGAAGCTTGGGCGCATATGCGCGGAAGGAATGGCGCATATGCGCGAGCTAGTAAATTGTGGAGACCGTGAGTTTCGCGCATATGCGCGAGTGATTCCGCGCATATGCGCGATACGTGTAATGAAAAGGATTAGCCATGTGTTTGAACCATGCAAGATATATATATAAAATGGTCTTCATTCCTTGTCATTTTCAGAAGCCAAAACCGAGAGAGCTAGGTTCAAGGAAGAAGGAAGGTTCTTTCATTTCAAAGTTAATTAGTGCAAGATTTTCATATCCAAACTTTAATCTAAACCTAGATTTGCACTCCTCTTCTCAAAGGCTACAAAGTGATGTAAGTATTGTTTACTTTCAACATGATTTGAGATATTGTTGTTGGGAGAATTAAGATTTGAACTCTAGGATATGTTCTTGTGAGTATGGAGATAATATATTCGTAACCGGATCAAAGAACGGATGTTGTATGTAATTGTACGATTTTTTATAGCATGTTTAGAGCTAAATATGTAGATTTTGAGTATTATTACATGTCTAGAATGATAATTATGAGTTGAGATTGATGAATTGTTAGTATATGTTGAGAAATAGTTTGACCGGTATCGAGAATTTACGTCATTATGCCGTCAAATTGTACCGAGGTCAAGTATTGAATGAGATATGTGGTGATTGAGAGTAGGGATTGATAGATATGTATCAACATTTCCATTTTCAGATTGATATCGGTAAGATTCGCCTTCGAGACTTCGACTACGACCGAGTTGTGCAACGAAAGGTATAAATCATGTTGTTTGGGAAGCCACAACTCAAATAAGACTTTATTTGAGTTTCCCAAACCAAAATCACATACTAGCATTGTTGTATTTGTTGAATCATGTTTATAAATTGTTTATAGAATTATATTCAAATGTTATAAAATGATTATGCTTTGATTATAGAATTGTATTAAGCATATGAGATTATTATGATATTCAGATATGAATATGAGCATGCTTTGTTTACAGACTGATAGGCATTGCATTTAAGATAGGAGAGTCGTTGACAGCCATCGTCAACTATCTAGATGTTCGGTGTATCTCAGCTTAGGTGCAGCCTCGACTCCTATTGCAGCCATAGATACAGCTCAGACCGAAGTCTAGGAATAAGACGTACAGTCACCCCGAGTGGGAGGGTAGGTGACAGCCATTGACGTCTTATTCACACGGGATCCCTAGAGTTATAGTCGAGTCGAGTCTAGACATGATTTGATTCGCATTGCATGTATATACGATTGTCATTCATAATAGCATGTTTCATGTTTAGATTGATTATTTGCATGTATACATGTTTATATTGGGATTTGTTCTCACCGGAGTTTCCGGCTGTTGTTATGTCTGTATGTGTGCATAACAACAGGTGGGGCAGGATCTGGGTCACGCCGAGGATGAGAGATGGACATAGCGTGGTGATCTCGGGCGCAGCAGAGGACTAGTGGTTCTTTTGTTAGACTTGTACTATCATTTGAGTTTAGATGATAGTGAACACTAGTTGTATTCAGACCAAGACATGTATTTTATGTTTTATATTGTAAATTAAATTAAGAACTTAAGTTTGTTTAGTTACATTTGATTAATGTTAAAAGCGAAAAATTTGACCCACTTTTTATATTAACGATCCATTGAATCCCAACAGAATTGAATTAGAGCCCGGGTCCCCACAACAGGTGGTATCAGAGCTGTAGGTTCTGTAGACTGAAATAGAGTAGAATGAGCGGGGTAGATCGAGTCATCTTCCTTGCTTTTGTGTGCTAGCATGATTATTGCTTTCCCTATTATGTGTTGTATTGTATCTGATGTGATTACAGCATGTAATTGACTGAATCAGAACCGATTCTGGATCAGAGGTAAATGATCCGAGGAGGGCTGAGACGGTTTGTATAGACTATATACTAATCTGTTTGAATATCAGATTCATGCCTCCTAGAAGAGCAGCCGTTCCTTTACGACCCATAGCACCAGAACAGGGTAGCACATCTGGTGATCCGATGGATGTCACTGCTACGCCTATGGAGACTCTATTAAAGCGATTTCAGTCTTTCCGACCACCGACCTTAAAGGGTACAGAAAATGCAATTGATTGTGAAAGCTGGTTGGAGGATATCGAAATGTTATTCGAGTCTCTAGGATACAGCGATGAGAAACGAGTGAAACTCATTGGCCATCAACTGCAAGATGTGGCTAAGTATTGGTGGGTGAATATAAGGAAAGCACTAGAACAGCGTGGCACTGAGGTTACATGGAAAGCATTCAAGACAGAGTTTTATCAGCGATTCTTTCCTGTATCCTACCGTAAAGATAAGGGCGCTGAATTTGCAAACCTGAGGCAAAGGGCAAACAGTTTAAGAGGGCAGGGAGCAGTTCTTCGAGCTCCAGCGGGTCAAGACAGAGAGGTCCTGGCCAGAGTTTAGAGGTGACGAGTGGATATTGCGGTACTTGTGGAGGTAAGCATGCCACAGAACAATGTCAGGGTGTATTGGGTAAATGCAATATATGTAAGCAACAGGGGCATTATGCCAAGGTCTGTCCTCAGAGAACTGGTGCATCGAGATTTCAGGGTGCAGGGTCTTCTGCATCAGTGACTCAGCCTGAGAGGCAAGCTTCATCCGTTCATTCCTTTCAGCCGTCACCTGGACAGACCCAGCCTCGAGCCAGAGGTGGTCATACTGGGAGTCAGCCGACCCGACAACAGGCTCAGGTGTTTGCGTTGACAGAGGAGCAAGCACAGGATGCCCCAGATGATGTCATAGCAGGTAACTGTTCTCTTTGCGGTTATCCTGCTTATATATTGATAGATACGGGTGCATCGCATACATTCATATCAGAACGATTTGCATTATCGCATTCATTGCCTGTTGAGTCTTTGTTAGATGTCGTGTCTATTACTTCTCCGTTAGGAAGTGGATTAATATCGGTGACTACGGTTAGACATTGCATCTTACAGTTTGAGGGTCATGAAATTCATCTAGATTGCATAGTACTTGGGCTAGCTGACTTTGACTGTATAGTGGGTATTGATATGCTAACAAAGTACAGAGCCACCGTGGATTGTTTTCACAAGATTGTCAGGTTCAGACCAGAAATGGCAGAGGAGTGGAAATTCTACGGTAAGGGTTCCAGATCTCGGATTCCCTTGATTTCGGCTTTGTCCATGAATAAATTATTGCAGAAAGGAGCAGATGGGTTCCTTGTGTATGCTGTAGATGTACAAAAATCGAGCCCGACATTGGCAGATTTGCCAGTTGTACGGGAGTTTGCAGATGTATTTCCAGAGGAGATTCCGGGGTTACCTCCAGTGAGAGAGGTAGATTTTAGTATTGATTTGATTCCAGGTACCACTCCTATTTCGAGAGCTCCGTATAGGATGGCGCCGATAGAACTGAAGGAATTGAAAACACAGTTGGAAGATCTGCTAGCCAAGGGATATATCAGGCCTAGTGTATCTCCTTGGGAGGGATTCTATTTATGTATTACTTTATGGGCTAAACTTTGCACAATAAAGTTGTAATCTACTACTTGTCATCTTCAAACGGATGGACAAACTGAAGTTGTCAATAGAACTTTGGGAACACTTTTGCGTGCTATTCTTAAAAAGAACTTGGACTGACATTTATATAGACTTTATTTTGGGGTAGCCTAGGACTAAGAAGAGGAGGGATTCTTTTTTTGGAATACTTTATGGGCTAAACTTTGCACAATAAAGTTGTAATCTACTACTTGTCATCCTCAAACGGATGGACAAACTGAAGTTGTAAATAGAACTTTGGGAACACTTTTGCGTGCTATTCTTAAAAGAACTTGGATTGACATTTCTATGGATTTTATTTTGGGGTAGCCTAGGACTAAGAAGGGGAGGGATTCTATTTTTGGAATACTTTATGTGAAAAACTTGGCACAAAATTGTTGTTTTCTAATACTTGTCATCCTCAAACGGATGGACAAACTGAAGTTGTAAATAGAAATTTGGGAACACTTTGGCGTGCTATTCTTAAAAGAACTTGGACTGACATTTCTATGGACTTTATTTTGGGGTTGCCTAGGACTAAGAAGGGGAGGGATTCTATTTATAGATTACTTTATGGGCTAAACTTTGCACAATAAAGTTGTAATCTACTACTTGTCATCCTCAAACGGATGGACAAATTGAAGTTGTCTATAGAACTTTGGGAACACTTTTGCGTGCTATTCTTAAAAAGAACTTGGACTGACATTTATATAGACTTTATTTTGGGGTAGCCTAGGACTAAGAAGAGGAGGGATTCTATTTTTGGAATACTTTATGGGAAAAACTTGGCACAAAATTGTTGTTTTCTACTATTTGTCATCCTCAAAGGGATGGACAAACTGAAGTTGTAAATAGAACTTTGGGAACACTTTTGCGTGCTATTCTTAACAGAACTTGGACTGACATTTCTATAGACTTTATTTTGGAGTTGCCTAGGACTAAGAAGGGGAGGCATTCTATTTTGGATTACTTTATGGGCTAAACTTTGCATAATAAAGTTGTAATCTACTACTTGTCATCCTCAAACGGATGGACAAACTGAAGTTGTAAATAGAACTTTGGGAACACTTTTGCGTGCTATTCTTAATAGAACTTGGATTGACATTTCTATGGACTTTATTTTGGGGTAGCCTAGGTGTGGGGACCCGGACGCTAATTCATTCCTTAAATCGTATTTAGGAATAAATAATCAAGTATAATAAACAGGGTCTAAATTTTTTTTTTTAAAATTACACAGCGGAAACATAATGTAATTAAATTCAAATTACATATTAAACATAACATACAATTATTGTATGATCTACAATAATCCGACTAGGTTCAACTATAAGTCAGTGCTGAACCCTAAGTTGCTTCAAAGTCCGGATCTCCACGCTATCTAGTCCAGCCTCGTTCTCTTCTTGACCCTGATCCTAGCCCACCTGTTGCCATGCACACATACAAACAAGACAACAGCCGGATAACTCCGGTGAGATATAAATATCCCAGTATAAATCATGTATACATGCAATCATATAAACAATATAAAAGCATATACCAGCAACTCATATCCTGTATCAAAATCATGACAGGAATCAATAACAAGAATAATTCATATTCTAAACATGTACCCTAATCAGGAACATAATTCAATATCAAGAATAAATTCTATTCTAAGCATGTACCCATATCAGGAACATAATCAATATCAAGAATAACTCCTATTCTAAACATGTACCAATATCAGGAACATAATCAATATCAAGCAATATAACTGTCACTCAAGCTCGTGACTCCACGTTTTAGACTAGACTCAATCCTAGTCTAGGGATCCCGGTTTCCAGATGTGGTATTCCTATATCGAATTCCGTAAAGGATGGAACCATAATCTCTATTACTCGATATAACCAGTGCCCTGGTATTCCTATATCGAATTCCGTAATAGAAGAATTCCAATACCCTTTACTCGATATAACCAAATATGGTGTTCCTATATCGAATTCCGTAATAAATTCCATTACTCGATATAACCATACATCCAGTGTCCTGACCTAACCGTCATGGACTGTAGCTCTATCGCTAATATCCTATCTTGAGACATCGTGCAATGTGCCGTGGCGATACCACCACTATCCGGCACTTCTGTCACAAGATAACTCGTCTAATACCTGTTATCTAATATCAAGAGAACAAGTATATCAATCAACTCAATGCAAATATCAATGCAATAAGTAAAGTATGTGATTTAGGGAAACTCGAGTCAAACCTCACTCGAGTTGTGCAATCCCAACTCAACATTAATTTATACCTTTCGTTTATAGTCTCGGTCTAAAGCAATCGAAGTTCTGAACTCAAGACTGTCTCTGTACATCTGAAACGATATATCAAGAATCATAATATCAATATTTTATTCTCAATTCAACTCTGAATCTGATTAATCTGAATTAACTCAAATCAGCGGCATAACGGCACAATCTCAGTTTCTCGTCAATACCATATCACCAGATATTAATTACAAATCATAACACATATCCGATACAATTTGTAATCAATCTATAATCCAAATCTATTCAATTCTCAATCAATATAATCAGAAATTCATAATAATTCCATAATCAGTCGGTTCTCTGATCTGACTTCGATTCTATGATGTCTAACATGTCAATAACATCATATATGAATCATATCAAATTCCTACAACATCATATTTTCAAATGATACCAAAACTCAATAAAACTTACGTCCAGTTGTAGCTCGTAGCAAGAGGAGTACGGTACCGTGTCCGGATTAAAATTCTGACAGACGAATCTTGCAAAAGCGCAATTTATATCAAAATAAAGTCTCGTGAGATTTCCTAGAATTCTTCTCGGTTCCTCGGCTGAATTCGTTTGTGAAGGAATGAACATTTTATATCAATTTGCATGGTGAGGACAAGTGTCCCACTCAATTCCATTAATTGCCTTTTAGCCCCTGAAATCTTTACTATTTGCAATGTGGTCCTCACAACTTTTTTTAATTCAAATTCAATCCTAAATAATTGCAAACATCTTGGAATATAATTCAACACTCCAAAAGTTTCCAATTATATACTCTCGGATTAAAATAATATCATCTTTATTATCTCGGGCCTTACATTTCTCCCCCTCTAAGATACGATTTCGTCCTCGAAATCACAATCAATCAATTCGTGGAATACAGATAATCATGTCATATCTCAAATCAGATATAAGAAGGAGATATACAAAACTGCAATAAACTCATATCCACGAAATCACTCGTCATAGAATCAACCTCAGAACAATGGCTATACAAAATCCGTATATACCAATCACCAGTGCAACAGTTCCATAATAATTTAATATCATCATCTGTTACCAAATCTGTTAATCCCAGTCAAAGATATATTCAATCTTCAGTTTCAAATATCAACAGTCATCGTCCGACGTTGGCTTAGTTAATCTATGTATTCTGAGCTATCCTCATTTCCCTCTGAATCAGTTTCATTTTCCTTATCAGATTTATGATCCTATCAAATCCGATCTCAGGTAACACTGCAACATCATCCCCACATGAAGAAAAACCGCAGTTCTCATTGTACAATATTTCGACTAAAGCTATTTCGATACTCATCTGATAGCTATTATTGTACAATAATTCACAAGTAACAATGAATCATGTCAATTAGTGCTAAATTCCAGCACTACAGTTCCTGGATATCCTCCAGTATCAGGATAGTTCACTCCGACTATCTGTCAATCTATAAATTATAGCTAAAAATCAAGCTATGCCCTCAGCCAAAAATACAAAATCAAACGAATATCACAGTCTGATAAAATCAACTTTGGCATCTAATACAATCTGACCCCCGTTCCGACCTACCTCTCAGTCGTCTGGTCATATCAGTACGTCATCCTGTACTATATAACATAGGCATATTTGAACAATCGTTCAATCATAACTACCTACTGGTACAATCTTGACAAAATTTCGGTGATTCCATCACCAGATCCATAGAAATGTACTCCCATTTCTATTTAAGAATCAATAATCAAGATAATCAACCTCTTTGTTTCTATCTTTTTGTCTTCATCAGTCAGCGATTTAGACATTTCAATACAATTCTGACATAACTGATTTCATTTGTTTATATCAAAACTGTCCATTTGAATTATCACACATTTCCCGTTACCAGAATAGTACTGAATCTACTACTGTGGGCATCTTACAATACCAGCCATTCAAATCCGAATATCTGACACAAACAAATCAGCTAATAATATAAAATAAAATATTACCTACCTGGTAATCGGCTCTGACACACTGTTCTAACTATCAAATCAAGTTCTGAACAGTCAGATCAAACTTCTGAACTGTTTATCATCTCAACGGTTCATAACAATCGATATCAAACACAAACTCAGAGTGATAATAATATTATATCAGATTCAGAGTATCAGTACACAATGCTGATCTAATGCCTGCATAAGACACAATCTCTGACATTTCTTACATCTCGGAAATTCTACCATATTCATTGTTGTTCTCAGCCACTGATTACGGTCTCACTGTGCTACAATCAATCAGTATACTATCTTCAGATATCTTAGACTCTGAATACAATCTGTCACAATCGAGATTCATATCCGAACAATTCTGTATACCACAATCTCAGTTCCCAGAATATTCAATTCAATCATACGCTGCGAATATATCCAAATGTCATAGATAAAACGAGCATAATATCATCAGAATATTGCTGAACACAGGATTTATCAATCCATAACGGAACTGAAGTATTTTATAGAGAACATATAATCAAATGTAACTCTAACTCTTCAGGCAATAAGTCTTTCAATTGATATCCCAATTCTCTCAGTTCAATCAGTATCAGTCTATAAGAACTTCTAAAATGAAACCAATACCTGGAATCAAATCAAGACTGAATTCACTCTCCCTAATCCAGGACAACCATGCAATCTCATCTGAAAGACTATAGCAAACTTCCTGCTACTAGTAAATCCATTCATGATAGGCTCAGCTTCAGTCATCAACTGAATACATAAGGAATTATTCCATTCCTTTCGATAATCATCGAATCATACATAATACGGATATCAAGGAATTCAAAATCTAAATCCCTTACTGTATATCATTCATTCCTTGGCCATTTCAGGTCCAAATCTTACCATTTCCTAACAAGACTCTATAATAGCTCTGTACTTGTTCGATATATCAATATCAATCATGCAGTCATCATCAGACACTACAAGTACAAGCTAGTCTAATTCAATCTCATTCTCAACTTACTGCAGTATATGATATATCACTCATATCAAATCTTTTCCCCAAAAAAATAAAGAACCAATACCACAGTAGATACAGACTCAACAGGTAAAGCGTATATCAGTGCCACCCAATCCAGGATAATCATACCGATTGCATTAGTATATATCAATACATATGCACCATAATCATAAAGGAACAATACCTGCCACTATATCATCAAGTGTATCCTGGGTCTGTTCCTTGATCACCATATCCAGATGATCCAGCTACCTGAAATCATCGGGAACCTCTCAGTTCTAGTACTCCTTTGGTTGTAATCCACCAACTTCTGGCAGCTTCTCGTAACTGAGGGAATACCAGTTTAACTCTCTTTTCATCTGTACAATCGAGTAAATCAAACAGTATTTCTATGTCATCAACCCAGTTCTCATACTCTTCAGACGTCCCGATACCACTCAGAATCGGCGGCTGAAATAACTGAAACTCTTTCAATTTAGTTTTCATCTGAATTTCTGATACATCTATCTGATCAAACGAAGTACTACCCCTTTCTGAAATTCTTCTACGAGGTATATCTGATGATCACAAGAGTCAGTAATCAAAGGAGATAATCAATCTCAATCCCTTTCTGATCAGCTTACCTTCTGATCAAAATTGGTTCTGATTTATTTTCAAATCAGATATATTACCAAATCAATTCAGATATTCAAGTAACGTACATTTAACCGCAATAAAACATGCTGGCATGCTAGCATACTCAATGTAAATCAACATAATACTATATCACATGCTAGCAATCAAAAGCAGGAAGGAAAACTCAATCTACCCCGCTCACTCTTTTCTATCTCAGTGCTAAGGAACCTACAGTTCAAGGACCTACGGCTCTGATACCACCTGTTGTGGGGACCCGGACGCTAATTCATTCCTTAAATCGTATTTAGGAATAAATAATCAAGTATAATAAACAGGGTCTAAATTTTTTTTTTTTAAAATTACACAGCGGAAACATAATGTAATTAAATTCAAATTACATATTAAACATAACATACAATTATTGTATGATCTACAATAATCCGACTAGGTTCAACTATAAGTCAGTGCTGAACCCTAAGTTGCTTCAAAGTCCGGATCTCCACGCTATCTAGTCCAGCCTCGTTCTCTTCTTGACCCTGATCCTAGCCCACCTGTTGCCATGCACACATACAAACAAGACAACAGCCGGATAACTCCGGTGAGATATAAATATCCCAGTATAAATCATGTATACATGCAATCATATAAACAATATAAAAGCATATACCAGCAACTCATATCCTGTATCAAAATCATGACAGGAATCAATAACAAGAATAATTCATATTCTAAACATGTACCCTAATCAGGAACATAATTCAATATCAAGAATAAATTCTATTCTAAGCATGTACCCATATCAGGAACATAATCAATATCAAGAATAACTCCTATTCTAAACATGTACCAATATCAGGAACATAATCAATATCAAGCAATATAACTGTCACTCAAGCTCGTGACTCCACGTTTTAGACTAGACTCAATCCTAGTCTAGGGATCTCGGTTTCCAGATGTGGTATTCCTATATCGAATTCCGTAAAGGATGGAACCATAATCTCTATTACTCGATATAACCAGTGCCCTGGTATTCCTATATCGAATTCCGTAATAGAAGAATTCCAATACCCTTTACTCGATATAACCAAATATGGTGTTCCTATATCGAATTCCGTAATAAATTCCATTACTCAATATAACCATACATCCAGTGTCCTGACCTAACCGTCATGGACTGTAGCTCTATCGCTAATATCCTATCTTGAGACATCGTGCAATGTGCCGTGGCGATACCACCACTATCCGGCACTTCTGTCACAAGATAACTCGTCTAATACCTGTTATCTAATATCAAGAGAACAAGTATATCAATCAACTCAATGCAAATATCAATGCAATAAGTAAAGTATGTGATTTAGGGAAACTCGAGTCAAACCTCACTCGAGTTGTGCAATCCCAACTCAACATTAATTTATACCTTTCGTTTATAGTCTCGGTCTAAAGCAATCGAAGTTCTGAACTCAAGACTGTCTCTGTACATCTGAAACGATATATCAAGAATCATAATATCAATATTTTATTCTCAATTCAACTCTGAATCTGATTAATCTGAATTAACTCAAATCAGCGGCATAACGGCACAATCTCAGTTTCTCGTCAATACCATATCACCAGATATTAATTACAAATCATAACACATATCCGATACAATTTGTAATCAATCTATAATCCAAATCTATTCAATTCTCAATCAATATAATCAGAAATTCATAATAATTCCATAATCAGTCTGTTCTCTGATCTGACTTCGATTCTATGATGTCTAACATGTCAATAACATCATATATGAATCATATCAAATTCCTACAACATCATATTTTCAAATGATACCAAAACTCAATAAAACTTACGTCCAGTTGTAGCTCGTAGCAAGAGGAGTACGGTACCGTGTCCGGATTAAAATTCTGACAGACGAATCTTGCAAAATCGCAATTTATATCAAAATAAAGTCTCGTGAGATTTCCTAGAATTCTTCTCGGTTCCTCGGCTGAATTCGTTTGTGAAGGAATGAACATTTTATATCAATTTGCATGGTGAGGACAAGTGTCCCACTCAATTCCATTAATTGCCTTTTAGCCCCTGAAATCTATACTATTTGCAATGTGGTCCTCACAACTTTTTTTAATTCAAATTCAATCCTAAATAATTGCAAACATCTTGGAATATAATTCAACACTCCAAAAGTTTCCAATTATATACTCTCGGATTAAAATAATATCATCTTTATTATCTCGGGCCTTACACTAGGACTAAGAAGGGGAGGGATTCTATTTTTGGAATACTTTATGGGATAAACTTGGCACAAAATTGTTGTTTTCTACTATTTGTCATCCTCAAACGGATGGACAAACTGAAGTTGTAAATAGAACTTTGGGAACACTTTTGCGTGCTATTCTTAACAGAACTTGGACTGACATTTCTATAGACTTTATTTTGGAGTTGTCTAGGACTAAGAAGGGGAGGCATTCTATTTTGGATTACTTTATGGGCTAAACTTTGCACAATAAAGTTGTAATCTACTACTTGTCATGTTCAAACGGATGGAAAAACTGAAGTTGTAAATAGAACTTTGGGAACACTTTTGCGTGCTATTCTTAAAAAGAACTTGGACTGACATTTCTATGGACTTTATTTTGGGGTAGCCTAGGACTAAGAAGGGGAGGGATTCTATTTTTGGAATACTTTATGGGATAAACTTGGCACAAAATTGTTGTTTTCTACTATTGTCATCCTCAAACGGATGGACAAACTGAATTTGTAAATAGAACTTTGGGAACATTTTTGCGTGCTATTCTTAAAAGATTTTGGACTGACATTTCTATAGACTTCATTTTGGAGTTGCCTATGACTAAGAAGGGGAGGGATTCTATTTATGGATTAATTTATGGGCTAAACTTTGCACAATAAAGTTGTAATCTACTACTTGTCATCCTCAAACGGATGGACAAACTGAAGTTGTCAATAGAACTTTGGGAACACTTTTGCGTGCTATTCTTAAAAAGAACTTGGACTGACATTTCTATGGACTTTATTTTGTGGTTGCCTAGGACTAAGAAGGGGAGGGATTCTATTTATGTATTACTTTATGGGCTAAACTTTGCACAATAAAGTTGTAATCTACTACTTGTCATCTTCAAACGGATGGACAAACTGAAGTTGTCAATAGAACTTTGGGAACACTTTTGCGTGCTATTCTTAAAAAGAACTTGGACTGACATTTATATAGACTTTATTTTGGGGTAGCCTAGGACTAAGAAGGGGAGGGATTCTTTTTTTGGAATATTTTATGGGCTAAACTTTGCACAATAAAGTTGTAATCTACTACTTGTCATCCTCAAACGGATGGACAAACTGAAGTTGTAAATTGAACTTTGGGAACACTTTTGCGTGCTATTCTTAAAAGAACTTGGATTGACATTTCTATGGACTTTATTTTGGGGTAGCCTAGGACTAAGAAGGGGAGGGATTCTATTTTTGGAATACTTTATGGGAAAAACTTGGCACAAAATTGTTGTTTTCTACTACTTGTAATCCTCAAACGGATGGACAAACTGAAGTTGTAAATAGAACTTTGGGAACACTTTGGCGTGCTATTCTTAAAAGAACTTGGACTGATATTTCTATGGACTTTATTTTGGGGTTGCCTAGGACTAAGAAGGGGAGGGATTATATTTATGGATTACTTTATGGGCTAAACTTTGCACAATAAAGTTGTAATCTACTACTTGTCATCCTCAAACGGATGGACAAACTGAAGTTGTAAATAGAACTTTGGGAACACTTTTGTGTGCTATTCTTAATAGAACTTGGATTGACATTTCTATGGACTTTATTTTGGGGTAGCCTAGGACTAAGAAGGGGAAGGATTCTATTTTTGGAATACTTAATGGGATAAACTTGGCACAAAATTGTTGTTTTCTACTACTTTTCATCCTCAAACGGATGGACAAACTGAAGTTGTAAATAGAACTTTGGGAACACTTTTGCGTGCTATTCTTAAAAGAACTTGGACGGACATTTCTATAGACTTTATTTTGTAGTTGCCTATGACTAAGAAGGGGAGGGATTCTATTTATGGATTGCTTTATGGGCTAAACTTTGCACAATATTTTTGTAACCTACTACTCGTTATCCTCAAGCGGATGGACAAACTGAAGTTGTAAATAGATGTTTGGGAACACTTTTGCGTGCTATTCTTAAAAAGAACTTAGACTGACATTTCTATGGACTTTATTTTGGGGTAGCCTAGGACTAAGAAGGGGAGGGATTCTATTTTTGGAATACTTTATGGGATAAACTTGGCACAAAATTGTTGTTTTCTACTACTTGTCATCCTCAAACGGATGGACAAACTGAATTTGTAAATAGAACTTTGGGAACACTTTTGCGTGCTATTCTTAAAAAGAACTTGGGCTAACATTTCTATGGACTATTTTGGGGTTGCCTAGGAATAAGAAGGGGAGGGATTCTATTTTTGAATTACTTTATGGGCTAAACTTTGCTCAATATTGTCGTAATCTACTACTTGTCATTCTCAAACGGATGGACAAACTGAAGTTGTCAATAGAACTTTGGGAACACTTTTGCGTGCTATTCTTAAAAAGAACTTGGACTGACATTTATATAGACTTTATTTTGGGGTAGCCTAGGACTAAGAAGAGGAGGGATTCTTTTTTTGGAATACTTTATGGGCTAAACTTTGCACAATAAAGTTGTAATCTACTACTTGTCATCCTCAAACGGATGGACAAACTGAAGTTGTAAATAGAACTTTGGGAACACTTTTGCGTGCTATTCTTAAAAGAACTTGGATTGACATTTCTATGGATTTTATTTTGGGGTAGCCTAGGACTAAGAAGGGGAGGGATTCTATTTTTGGAATACTTTATGTGAAAAACTAGGCACAAAATTGTTGTTTTCTACTACTTGTCATCCTCAAACGGATGGACAAACTGAAGTTGTAAATAGAACTTTGGGAACACTTTGGCGTGCTATTCTTAAAAGAACTTGGACTGACATTTCTATGGACTTTATTTTGGGGTTGCCTAGGACTAAGAAGGGGAGGGATTCTATTTATGGATTACTTTATGGGCTAAACTTTGCACAATAAAGTTGTAATCTACTACTTGTCATCCTCAAACGAATGGACAAATTGAAGTTGTCAATAGAACTTTGGGAACACTTTGGCGTGCTATTCTTAAAAGAACTTGGACTGACATTTCTATGGACTTTATTTTGGAGTTGCCTAGGACTAAGAAGGGGAGGCATTCTATTTTGGATTACTTTATGGGCTAAACTTTGCACAATAAAGTTGTAATCTACTACTTGTCATCCTCAAACGGATGGACAAACTGAAGTTGTAAATAGAACTTTGGGAACACTTTTGCGTGCTATTCTTAATAGAACTTGAATTGACATTTCTATGGACTTTATTTTGGGGTAGCCTAGGACTAAGAAGGGGAGGGATTCTATTTTTGGAATACTTTATGGGATAAACTTGGCACAAAATTGTTGTTTTCTACTACTTGTCATCCTCAAACGGATGGACAAACTGAAGTTGTAAATAGAACTTTGGGAACACTTTTGCGTGCTATTCTTAACAGAACTTGGACTGACATTTCTATAGACTTTATTTTGGAGTTGCCTAGGACTAAGAAGGGGAGGCATTCTATTTTGGATTACTTTATGGGCTAAACTTTACACAATAAAGTTGTAATCTACTACATGTCATCCTCAAACGGATAGACAAACTGAAGTTGTAAATAGAACTTTGGGAACACTTTTGCGTGCTAAAAGAACTTGGATTGACATTTCTATGGACTTTATTTTGGGGTAGCCTAGGACTAAGAAGGGGAGGGATTCTATTTTTGGAATACTTTATGGGAAAAACTTGGCACAAAATTGTTGTTTTCTACTACTTGTCTTCCTCAAACGGATGGACAAACTGAAGTTGTAAATAGAACTTTGGGAACACTTTGGCGTGCTATTCTTAAAAGAACTTGGACTGACATTTCTATGGACTTTATTTTGGGGTTGCCTAGGACTAAGAAGGGGAGGGATTCTATTTATGGATTACTTTATGGGCTAAACTTTGCACAATAAAGTTGTAATCTACTACTTGTCATCCTCAAACGAATGGACAAATTGAAGTTGTCAATAGAACTTTGGGAACACTTTGGCGTGCTATTCTTAAAAGAACTTGGACTGACATTTCTATGGACTTTATTTTGGAGTTGCCTAGGACTAAGAAGGGGAGGCATTCTATTTTGGATTACTTTATGGGCTAAACTTTGCACAATAAAGTTGTAATCTACTACTTGTCATCCTCAAACGGATGGACAAACTGAAGTTGTAAATAGAACTTTGGGAACACTTTTGCGTGCTATTCTTAATAGAACTTGAATTGACATTTCTATGGACTTTATTTTGGGGAAGCCTAGGACTAAGAAGGGGAGGGATTCTATTTTTGGAATACTTTATGGGATAAACTTGGCACAAAATTGTTGTTTTCTACTACTTGTCATCCTCAAACGGATGGACAAACTGAAGTTGTAAATAGAACTTTGGGAACACTTTTGCGTGCTATTCTTAACAGAACTTGGACTGACATTTCTATAGACTTTATTTTGGAGTTGCCTAGGACTAAGAAGGGGAGGTATTCTATTTTGGATTACTTTATGGGCTAAACTTTGCACAATAAAGTTGTAATCTACTACATGTCATCCTCAAACGGATGGACAAACTGAAGTTGTAAATAGAACTTTGGGAACACTTTTGCGTGCTAAAAGAACTTGGATTGACATTTCTATGGCTTTATTTTGGGGTAGCCTAGGACTAAGAAGGGGAGGGATTCTATTTTTGGAATACTTTATGGGAAAAACTTGGCACAAAATTGTTGTTTTCTACTACTTGTCTTCCTCAAACGGATGGACAAACTGAAGTTGTAAATAGAACTTTGGGAACACTTTGGCGTGCTATTCTTAAAAGAACTTGGACTGATATTTCTATGGACTTTATTTTGGGGTTGCCTAGGACTAAGAAGGGGAGGGATTCTATTTTGGATTACTATATGGGCTAAACTTTGCACAATAAAGTTGTAATCTACTACTTGTCATCCTCAAACGGATGGACAAACTGAAGTTGTCAATAGAACTTTGGGAACACTTTTTCGTGCTATTCTTAAAAATAACTTGGACTGACATTTCTACGGACTTTATTTTGGGGTTGCCTAGGACTAAGAAGCGGAGGGATTCTATTTATGGATTACTTTATGGGCTAAACTTTGCACAATAAAGTTGTAATCTACTACTTGTCATCCTCAAACGGATGGACAAACTGAAGTTGTCAATAGAACTTTGGGAACTCTTTTGCGTGCTATTCTTAAAAAGAACTTGGGCTAACATTTCTATGGACTATTTTGGGGTTGCCTATGACTAAGAAGGGGAGGGATTCTATTTTTGGATTACTCTATGGGCTAAACTTTGCTCAATATTGTCGTAATCTACTACTTGTCATTCTCAAACGGATGGACAAACTGAAGTTGTCAATAGAACTTTGGGAACACTTTTGCGTGCTATTCTTAAAAAGAACTTGGACTGACATTTATATAGACTTTATTTTGGGGTAGCCTAGGACTAAGAAGAGGAGGGATTCTTTTTTTGGAATACTTTATGGGCTAAACTGTAACACCCCTGACCTCTTTAAATAAAATACGCAGCGGAATAAAAAATAATTTTCTTTAAAATATGGAAGGAGTTTCAAAATACATTTTCTTTAAACATTTTACAACCAAAATAAATACATGATCATTCAAAAGGTATAACAAAATACAAAACATCAGTCCTATGATCATGCCATCAAAATCATCCTTCCAACGGTGCATGCATATGACTCCCTGTCCACAGTCAACGTCCCGGGCCTCCACTCTGATCTGCATCACATGAAATAACTGGAATGAGAATAAATCTCAGCAAGTGGAACTCTTATATAATAATAAACAATAATCTCTGTAAAACATCTCTTTGAAATCATAAATACCATCAACTCTGAACTGTAAACTCTGAATATCAATAACATAGCAATAGCATAAAAAATATGATGGTATTTCTCTTTTGCTCTGGGGATTGATATCAATAGTATCTCTGCTCTGGGTTGCTCGTATCCCAAATCGATATAAATACCGATAACTCTGAGGGATATAAGCCTCTGGGCGATGATCATCTAATATTGCATGCAATCTCTGACTATGTATTTATCAATCCGAAAACATTTAAACTCTTCTCTGGTTTTAACAATCACTTTAAACTCTATATTATTTCTTTTATTCCCTTTCAACAAAATGAGACCTACAATGTCTCTACTATATATAGCTATACATACTATGGATCAAATGGAAGGGAATAACACAATAAACTCTTTGAAACACATACATATATAATCATGTGAGCAAAAAGGAATGAAATTCCACTTACAAACAACAACAACACCTCAACTTAGCTCTTGATCACCACCTACAACAAATAATCCACAAATAACACCAATATCAACTAAATATCCAAGATTACAAGCTAAATAATCCATAAATCCACATAAACAACCAACCTAAACAACTCTTAATTTACAACCTTAACAGAATCGCACCAAAAACTTACCTAAGCTTCCTAGCACCAAGGAGAACGTCGATCTCAACTCGAATCGTCAAAAAGAAGCTTGGATTGAAGATAGGAAATGAAAGAAATGAGGGAAAACCCTAAGAAATGGAGAGAATTCGAAATGAAAGAGAAGAGAAAAAAGAAAAGTGATGGCCAACCACTCCAAAAAGCACTAAATATCTCGTCCATACCTCCACCGCGGGTGCGGCAACACAAGGACCGCGGGTGCGCCAAGCCTACGACCAAAAACCAATTTCTGAACCACTGAGACCGCGGGTGCGGCACTGCAAGCAGTGCGGGTGCGGTCTCTACCGCGGGGGCGGTCACTACATCACCGCGGGTGCGGTGTGCTCACGGCAAAGCACTATTCCCATGCAACTAAAATCGAACCGAAACGCTGAAACGAACAACCAACATCAACTAATACCTCAAGACAATAAAACTAACAATACTATAGCCCAAAAATACAACTCTGAACATCTAATCAAATATCCCAAATAACAAACGAAACTTAAATCGTACCGTACACCGGGCTCGGCTATTACAATCTCCCCCCCTTAAGGGAATTTCGTCCGCGAAATTGACGTCACGGCACGAACAACTCAGGATACTTCTCTCTCATCTCATCCTCTGGTCTTCCCAGAGTGCAGAGAGGTTTCAATTCTATTTGGGTTATCGTTGATAGATTGACTAAGTCAGCGCACTTTCTTCCAGTCAAGACGACGTATTCGATGAACCAGTATGCCGAGGATTATATTGCAGAGATTGTTAGACTTCATGGTGTCCCTGTGTCGATCGTGTCTGATCGTGACCCTAGATTTACTTCAGAGTTTTGGAAGAGTTTGCACAGAGCTATGGGTTCGCGGTTAGCGTTCAGTACAGCCTATCATCCTCAGAGCGATGGTCAGTCAGAGAGAGTCATTCAGATTCTTGAGGATATGCTCAGAGCTTGTACGATAGACTTTCCAGGTAGCTGGGATTCTTTGTTGCCTTTGGTTGAGTTTACTTATAATAATAGCTACCAGGCGACGATTGGCATGGCACCGTATGAGGCACTTTATGGCAGGAAGTGCAGATCTCCCTTGTATTGGGACGAGGTTGGTGAGAGGAAGATGTTGGGACCAGAGTTGGTCCAGCAGACTGCCGATGTTGTTGCTGTTATCAGAGAAAGGATGAAGACTGCCCAGTCCAGACAGAAGAGCTATGCAGATGTTCGTCGTAGACCTTTGCAGTTCGAGGTTGGCGACCATGTATTTCTGAAGATAGCACCTCTCAAGGGTGTGATGAGATTTGGCAAGAAGGGCAAGTTGAGTCCTAGATTTATTGGTCCATTCGAGATTTTGGACAGAGTTGGTGACAGAGCCTATAGATTAGCCCTACCTCCAGATCTTGACAGAGTTCATAATGTGTTTCACGTTTCGATGCTCAGGAAGTATGTTGCAGATCCTTCCCATGTTCTTCGCCACGAGCCATTGGACTTGACGCCGAATTTGACGTATCAAGAGATTCCGATTCAGATTTTGGATCGCACAGTTAGAGTTCTGAGGAACAAAGAGATCGGCATTGTCAAAGTTCTTTGGAGGAACCATTTGATAGAGGAGGCTAAAATACATTTCTTCAAATATCTTTACAAAATAAATACATGATCATTTAAATGACATAACAAAAACAAAACATCATTCCTATGATCATGCCAAAATCCTCCTTCCACGGTGTATGCATATGACCCCCAATCCACAGTCAACGTCCCGGGGCACCACTCTGATCTGCATCACATGAAATAACTGAAATGAGAATAAATCTCAGCAAGTGGAACTCTTATATAATAATAAACAATAATCTCTGTAAAACATCTCTTTGAAATCATAAATACCATCAACTCTGAACTGTAAACTCTGAATATCAATAACATAGCAATAGCATAAAAAATATGATGGTATTTCTCTTTTGCTCTGGGGATTGATATCAATAGTATCTCTGCTCTGGGTTGCTCGTATCCCAAATCGATATAAATACCGATAACTCTGAGGGATATAAGCCTCTGGGCGATGATCATCTAATATTGCATGCAATCTCTGACTATGATTAATCAATCCAATAAAAACATTTGAACTCTGAATATCATTTAAAGCCGTCGTTTCGCAATCTCTATCTTTTCTCTTGTATTCCCTTTATAACAATAGTGAGACATACAATGCCTCCAATAGATAATCAATGAAATCAATATATAACAATGGATCAATGGAAGGGAATAACACTTTGAAACCTTTAAAACACAATACATATAATATCATGTGAGCAAAAAGGATGAAATTCCACTTACTAACCACAACAACACCTCAACTTAGCTCTTGATCACCACCTACAACAAATAATCCACAAATAACACCAATATCAACTAAATATCCAAGATTACAAGCTAAATAATCCATAAATCCACATAAACAACCAACCTAAACAACTCTTAATTTACAACCTTAACAGAATCGCACCAAAAACTTACCTAAGCTTCCTAGCACCAAGGAGAACGTCGATCTCAACTCGAATCGTCAAAAAGAAGCTTGGATTGAAGATAGGAAATGAAAGAAATGAGGGAAAACCCTAAGAAATGGAGAGAATTCGAAATGAAAGAGAAGAGAAAAAGGAAAAGTGATGGCCAACCACTCCAAAAAGCACTAAATATCTCGTCCATACCTCCACCGCGGGTGCGGCAACACAAGGACCGCGGGTGCGCCAAGCCTACGACCAAAAACCAATTTCTGAACCACTATGACCGCGGGTGCGGCACTGCAAGCAGCGCGGGTGCGGTCTCTACCGCGGGGGCGGTCACTACATCACCGCGGGTGCGGTGTGCTCACGGCAAAGCACTATTCCCATGCAACTAAAATCGAACCGAAACGCTGAAACGAACAACCAACATCAACTAATACCTCAAGACAATAAAACTAACAATACTATAGCCCAAAAATACAACTCTGAACATCTAATCAAATATCCCAAATAACAAACGAAAGTTAAATCGTACCGTACACCGGGCTCGGCTATTACATAAACTTTGCACAATAAAGTTGTAATCTACTACTTGTCATCCTCAAACGGATGGACAAACTGAAGTTGTAAATAGAACTTTGGGAACACTTTTGCGTGCTATTCTTAAAAGAACTTGGATTGACATTTCTATGGATTTTTTTTTGGGGTAGCCTAAGACTAAGAAGGGGAGGGATTCTATTTTTGGAATACTTTATGTGAAAAACTTGGCACAAAATTGTTGTTTTCTACTACTTGTCATCCTCAAACGGATGGACAAACTGAAGTTGTAAATAGAACTTTGGGAACACTTTGGCGTGCTATTCTTAAAAGAACTTGGATTGACATTTCTATGGACTTTATTTTGGGGTTGCCTAGGACTAAGAAGGGGAGGGATTCTATTTATGGATTACTTTATGGGCTAAACTTTGCACAATAAAGTTGTAATCTACTACTTGTCATCCTCAAACGGATGGACAAACTGAAGTTGTCAATAGAACTTTGGGAACTCTTTTGCGTGCTATTCTTAAAAAGAACATGGGCTAACATTTCTATGGACTATTTTGGGGTTGCCTAGGACTAAGAAGGGGAGGGATTCTATTTTTGGATTACTCTATGGGCTAAACTTTGCTCAATATTGTCGTAATCTACTACTTGTCATCCTCAAACGGATGGACAAACTGAAGTTGTAAATAGAACTTTGGGAACAATTTTGCGTGCTATTCTTAACAAAACTTGGACTGACATTTCTATTGACTTTATTTTGGAGTTGCCTAGGACTAAGAAGGGGATGCATTCTATTTTGAATTACTTTATGGGCTAAACTTTGCACAATAAAGTTGTAATCTACTACTTGTCATCCTCAAACGGATGGACAAACTGAAGTTGTAAATAGAACTTTGGGAACACTTTTGCGTGCTATTCTTAATAGAACTTGAATTGACATTTCTATGGACTTTATTTTTGTTAGAGTAGGTGCCCGTCGAGCCAAGTGTTGGCCGAGTGTTCACAATGAAACTCTATGAATAAGCAGTCTTTATTTTAATAATATTTGAAATTATTACTTTGGCAAATCTTTATCTGTATACCCATGCTAGCTGCATAGATAAAGCCCTTGAATATACAAATAGTAGAAAGAATATGAGATGCTCATATGATGAGTATCATGAAACTCATATTTGTAATACTGTATATTCTAAACGGTTCCTAGTCGATTCAGCCGCCACTAAGAAGGATATAGGCCGCTCGAGTTAGAGACTAGTATCTGCGATGTGAGTACCATGTTTCATTGGTAGGGGACATTGTGATGTCCGAACATGCAGATAGGTGCTCCTTGTAGAGTGCACTGAACAACCCTCCATAAAAGGACTTTCCAAGTGGTTCTCACTTATCGAGTGGAAAAGTCCTGGTTTATGGTTGTACAGAATTAGTCCTTATGACCCGGGACAACATTGAGACTCTATGTGCTAGAATTACACTTTGACTTGTTTACCGACTCTCATGGGGTCATCAGGTGGCAAGGTTGGGTGTTCTGTCGAAACACATAGGAGTCGATGCATTGTAGTCGGGGATTCACCGCTTACCTTCGGGTATGGATATCCTATGTGTTATCATGTGTATGTAGATCGAAATCTCTGGCCAGAGTATGGTTGTAATTATGAAAGGTGTTTCATAGATTACACCATCGATGCAACTACGACATGACACATAGTATCGATTCATTGACAACTCTCGATAAACCAATGGTTGTCGAATCGATCGGGATATATGAGTTGAAGGGACCGTACTGTACGCTAACCATAATTGAATGGTTCTTGCAGGCACTATCATGTGATACCTAGGGAATCACGTAAGCGATGCTGCTAGGCGTTTAACGTGATTGGTTGGGTACTATCAGACTTGAGTTCTGACGTTCTTACTATCAAGGAGTTGATAAGTAAGAATGGAGCAATTGGGGTATGCTCGAATAAGGACATGTTTAGTCCGAATCACATGGAGATGTGAACCCACGGCTAGTTGTATCAATGAACCATTGAGGGCCACACAAGTACTAGCTTTGTAAATCCCGATGAGAAGTAAAAATAGTTCAATGTGTTGAACGGCTTATAAAGGAGTTTATAAGCGTAAGGAAAATTAGAAGTATGACTTCTATAAAGGAGAAAATAGTTCAAAGTGTTGAACGGCTTATAAATGTGTTTATAAGTGTAAAGAAAAATAGAAGTATGACTTCTATGAGAGAAATGTAAATTTTGATTTATGGAAGTGTTCCTAAATTAAAATTTGGCCAAGTGACTAATGTTTTTGAAAATTGTGATTTTCATAAACATTATTATGGACTAAATTAAATTAATTCAAGTGTTGAATTAATTAAACACTAGTGGGCCTAGTAGAGCCCAAATAATTAAATTAATTCAAGTGTTGGATTAATTGAATAATATTGAGTCTAGTAGAGCTCAATTAAAATAATTATTTAACTAGTGGGACTTGAGTAAATTCAAGTAATATTTAATTTGTCTCAAATATGTTTGAGATAATTAAATTTAGTCTATGGTTTTTTATTTGATAGAAAACTATATTATATGAATGCATGGGAGGTGAAGAGTTGGGGAATACTTTTGAATAAAATATTGGTTGGCATGCAACTTTTTGTATCAACTTTTTGCAACCCCAAGACTTGATTCTCCTCCCTCATTCACAACCTCCTTGGCCGAAACTTCTCTCAATTTTTCTCTCCCATTTTTCTCTCCTTTTGTTCTTCAATTTGTTGAGGAAATCTTGCACTTCTCTTTGAAAAATCCTCATATTTTTCTAGTGCAAAATATGAGGGGATCTACCTAGTTGGTGGTGGGCTTAATAGTTGAGCAAGGAGTGCTCATTGGAAAGCTTGAAGATAGTTTCTACCTTTCAAGAGCTTTGTTGTTTGACAACAAAGTTGGAGCCATAATCAATCTCTTGAGATTGATAGGTATATTTCTTTAAAACACCCTATGTATGACATTTTTGTGTTTTATTGTATTTGTTGCACAAGATTTAGGGGTGGCCGAAATTTTTGTATGAAAAATAAAATTTTTGAGCTTCCGTTGCGCTTCCGGCCACCGTAACCGATCCGCTTTCAAGTGGTATCCGAGCTATGGTTACGTTTTTGTGTAGCAAATACAATATATATTATGTTGAGATCGATTTCTAACCGCATGAGTGTGTTTTTGCAACAAATCGAGGGCCGTTTTTGGGGAAAAATTCGGGCAGCAAGTTGCTGCCCGTGTCGGGCAGCTCGGGCTGCCCAAGGGGCTGCCCGTTTCGGGCAGCTAGGGCAGCCCGAGGGGCTGCCCGAACAGCCCCATCATTTTAAATAAAAAAAAAAATTTTTTTGGTAAGTTGGCCGGAATCCGGCGACGGAGCTCCGGCGACGGCGATGACGACTAGGGTTTCCAAAAGCGTTTTGGAATATCAAAGTGTCATGGGCCTTGAGTTGTTGGGCCATTGGATGGCTAACATGTTTGTGAATTTTAAATGGGCTAAAAATGTTTTTGGTGAAAAATAAGTTTTTAGGGCCCATAAGTTTAAAATTACAAAAGTTGCAAATTTTTCTCATAAAATAAATAATTGAAGTTGGACTTTAATTATTTATAGTAAATTATGATTTATAAGAAATTCGGTTATAAATAAATTAATTGGAAAGTAGACAAAGGTGTTTGTATACTTTGTTAATTTAGTTTATAATCGTGGCGGTTAGTGATTGGATCAAGATATATAATATTGGATCAATTAATTATAGTGATAATTAATTGATGGTGTATGATATGTGATATTATGCATGAAGGATGATCAAAAGCCCAAGCCCAATTTGCTAGGTGTATGCTAGGATATTTGTGTTGAATGATTGTAATAATTATCAATTTATCAAGTGGGCTTGGTTTATGGCCCGTTCCCACCCCATGAGATGTATCCCTATGTGCCATGGATATTTATTTGTAAATATTAGAATAGGGGAAGATCAAGATTGGAAGATGGTGGCCTTGGTGATTATGAAGATCGAAGACATGTAATATTGGAAGCTTATGTAAATGTTGCATTTGCATCCCGTGCATTTACCCTAGGATTGGACCTAGGCCCGTGTTTGGCTCACACGGGCCATTAGTAATTGGGGCGATTGATCATCCTTGTATTGTTTACTGTTTATAATATATGCATGATATGTTATAAATAATGAGTATGTGCGTTATTATTATGATAATAACAAAGTTGCATGAATCCGGCAAACATACGATCAAACATGGCGAGCTTTTAAAATAAAATTAATGATGAGACCTTTCAAAATTAAAAACCCTCATTTTGAATAAGATTCAAAATTAATATCAAGCCCGAAAAGGGGAATTATAAATTTGTTTATAATTTCCTTGTCTTCCATCGACAATGGGTGCATGATGAACGCTACCCGTACTCGGGGCTCGGCTCATATTATTGGGGGGGCCCTGGGTGCCGGAAAGCTGTGACATCCATTGACATAGTGATGTGAACTACGTGGAACTCCCATGATTTCGGCTCATATTATTGAGGGAACTCATGGCGACCGTCCATTAAGGTTCAATATCGATGGGTTAGGCTTGACACGTAAAGATGAACGACGTCATATTATTGGGTCCTAATCAAACGTGAGACAAAAGTTTACGTAGAGGGTTGCATTGTGATGCAATTGGAAACTACCTTTTAGGAATTGTGATTGGCTGATATTATTCGGGATCACAATTCGCTAATCGGACCTTACGTACCTACTGAGGAAAGGAGTTTCCCGTTTTCACTAGAGGGTAGTGAAAGATGTCAAAACAGTGGGAGCAAATATTTATAAAGTTAAAGTCCATACTTTATATCTTACCAAATATTTAAAATAGTCATCAACATTTATCTGTTTTACTTTTCAGTACAAATCGACAATGTCTTCGATGCGCAATTCGATATCTATAATACTCGACAAACACATATTAACTGGACCTAATTACCTCACTTGGCTAAGAAATTTGAAAATAGTCTTAAATTCGGAAAGGGTAACATATACACTAACTCAGTCGCCCCCTGTTGAGGCTCCGACTGACTGCACTCCTGAGGAATTGCAGGCTTACAAGGAATGGTGTGACCATGACTTGATAGCCAGGTGTTATATGCTGACTTCTATGAACGATGAGCTACAGAGGCGTTTTGAGGGTGCAAAGAGTGCTGCTGACATTCATTTGCATCTCAAAGAGCTCTTTGGAGAGCAAACGCGTCCTCTTAGGCATGCTACCGTCAAGGAGCTGATCACTTTGCGCATGCGAGAGGGGGCCTCGGTCCATGAGCATGGCCTAAAGGTGATCGGGCTCGTGGACAAGCTCGTTGGCATGGATCTGATCTTGCCTTCGGAGTTGACCACCGACGTGTTGCTGATATCACTGCCTAGCTCATTTGATCCTTTTGTGGTGAACTTCAACATGAACAAGATGGAACCGACCCTTGAGGAGTTGGTGAACATGCTTGTCACGTTTGAATCCACCATCAAGAAAGAGAAGTTGGTTCTTTATGTGGGTTCTTCATCTGGTACGAAGATTGATCCACATGGGAAGGGAAAGAAGAGTTCTTTCCAACGTCCCGAGAAGAACGTGCCCTTGTTGAGGCAATCTCCGAACCCTGTTGAGGCAGCCAGACCAGTTAAGGCTGACAAGACTAATGATGTATGTCATCACTGCAAGAAGCCTGGACATTGGAGACGTAATTGCAAAGAATATCTTGCCCAGAAATGTTCTGGAAACGGTATGTTCTAAATTTAAGTAAACATTTTAATTAACTCTACTTCTTGGGTATTAGATACCGGTTGTGACTCACATCTCTGTAATGGGTTACAGGTGATGGGAAGAAGTAGGAAGCTTAAGGAAGGTGTGACCTTCTTGAGGATGGGCAATGGAGCAAGAGTTGCTGCCAAGACCTTAAGAGATGTTTACTTATTGTTGAACAATAGTTTTAAGTTAATTAAGAGATGTTTTGTTTGTACCTGTTTGATGTAAAACATTGTTTCCATTTCTATTGTGATAAAAATGGATATTCTTGTTTATTTAGCAAAGGTGTTTGCAACATTTACAAGAATGAATGTTTAATTGGTACTTGAGAACTTGAAAACGATCTCTATAACTTAAAAGTAAAAGATATTCTACTAAATGTCCATTCAAAGGCAGATACCATATGAGATATGGATGGGTAAGCCTCCCAAATATTCTTATCTTAGAATATGGGGAGCCCTGCTTATGTGAAGGAGGTAGTGGGAGATAAATTGGATTGTTGATCCATTTTATGTTACTTTGTGGGATATCCAAGGAATTAAGTTGGATATCATTTCTATCATCCCCAAGAAACAAAAGTGTTTTTTTCTAGGAATGCAACCTTTTTGGGAAAAGGATTTTCTATTGGATAGAAAAAAGGGCAGATGATAGAACTCGAAGGAGTTCGAGAGAAACCCACAATTATAGAACCCACACCCGATGAGCCAAGAGAGGAGATACAAGCTCCTAGCAGATACGAGAAAGTCTCGAGACCACCCATGAGGTATGGTCAGCTTCTTGAAGAAGGCCATGATGAGCCTAACCATGGATGTGATCCAAGGACCTTCAAGGAAGCGTTATCTGATGCCGATTCATCCAAGTGGCTTGAAGCAATGGAATCTGAGTTGAATTCCATGCATTCGAACCAAGTGTAGGATCTTGTGGATCCATCTGAGGGAACTGTTCCCACAGGGACTTGGGGCGGATGGGAAGGTATTGACCTTCAAGGCGCGATTGGTGGCAAAAGGATGTACTCAAAGACAAGGAGTTGACCTTGAGGAAACCTTTTCCCAGTCGCAATGTTCAAGTCCATAAGGATTTTGCTAGCCATAGCTGCATGGTATGACTATGAGATATGACAGATGGATGTTAAGACAGTTTTTCTTAATGGGGATTTTAAGAAAGTGAATTACATGTCTCAACCTGAAGGGTTTACATCTGTCGGAAGTGAGCATATGGTATGCAAACTTCAGAGATCTATTTATGGTCTAAAGATGGCATCTAGGAGTTGGAACCTCAGATTCGATAGTACGATCAAAGAGTTTGATTTACTAAGAATCATGAGGGACCCTGTGTGTATAAGAAGGTCAGTGGGAGTGTTGTGACATTCCCGGTATTTTATGTTGATGACATTCTACTCATTGGGAATGATGTAGGAATGTTGCAATCAACTAAGATATGATTAGCGAGTGAGTTCTCGATGCAGGACTTGGGTGAAGCATCTTTTGTATTGGGATACAGATCTATTGAGATAGATCGAAAAGATGGCTTGGTCTCACCCAGTCCACATACATGATACCATCGTGAAGCGGTTCTCGATGGATGAGTCCGTGAGAGGACATCTACAAATGTGTCATGGCGTGTCCCTATCCAAGTCTGTCTCCCAAGACTGATGCAGAGATAGTGGCGATGACACGCATTCCGTATGCTTCGGCAAATGGTAGCATCATGTATGGGATGATATCTACACGTCCTGACG
This sequence comes from Primulina eburnea, assembly GCF_022965805.1. NCBI lineage: Eukaryota > Viridiplantae > Streptophyta > Magnoliopsida > Lamiales > Gesneriaceae > Primulina > Primulina eburnea. The sequence continues at coordinate 12,639,567 of NC_133118.1, read as the reverse complement.
TGGCGTTTTCACTATGTGTAGTGAAGAGATATCAATCGAACCCCGGTCTTCCACACTATAAAGCTGTGAAAGACATCCTCAAGTTGTTGAGAAGGACCAATAAGTTGTTCTTGGTCTATGGGGGTAGAGAACTGAAATTGGAAGGCTATACCGACTCTAGCTTCCAAAGCGATATCGATAACTCGAAGTCAACCTCTAGTTTCGTATTCATGCTCAACGGTGCTGCTGTCTCTTGGAAGAGTTCCAAGCAAGACAATATTACGGATTCCAGCACAGAGGCCGAATACATTGCTGCATCAGATGCAGCAAGAGAGGCTGTTTGGATAAGGAATTTCGTCCAAGAGTTGGACGTCATTCCTAATGGAATTGCTCCTATCCCGGTGTTGTGTGACAACACGGGAGCTATAGCTCAAGCAAAGGAGCCAAGGTCTCATCAGAAATCCAAACTAGTATTGAGAAAGTACCACATCCTCGGAGAGATTGTGGAAAGAAGAGTAGTGTCTATTGACAAAGTCGGCTCCACAGATTATGTTGTTGATCCACTAGCTAAGCCTTTACCTGGACCATTGTTCGACAAGCATCGCGAATCAATGGGTTTTAAGCATAAGGGTAGTTGGCTCTAGTGCAAGTGGGAGTTTGTTAGAGTAGGTGCCCGTCGAGCCAAGTGTTGGCCGAGTGTTCACAATGAAACTCTATGAATAAGCAGTCTTTATTTTAATAATATTTGAAATTATTACTTTGGCAAATCTTTATCTGTATACCCATGCTAGCTGCATAGATAAAGCCCTTGAATATACAAATAGTAGAAAGAATATGAGATGCTCATATGATGAGTATCATGAATCTCATATTTGTAATACTGTATATTCTAAACGGTTCCTAGTCGATTCAGCCGCCACTAAGAAGGATATAGGCCGCTCGAGTTAGAGACTAGTATCTGCGATGTGAGTACCATGTTTCATTGGTAGGGGACATTGTGATGTCCGAACATGCAGATAGGTGCTCCTTGTAGAGTGCACTGAACAACCCTCCATAAAAGGACTTTCCAAGTGGTTCTCACTTATCGAGTGGAAAAGTCCTGGTTTATGGTTGTACAGAATTAGTCCTTATGACCCGGGACAACATTGAGACTCTATGTGCTAGAATTACACTTTGACTTGTTTACCGACTCTCATGGGGTCATCAGGTGGCAAGGTTGGGTGTTCTGTCGAAACACATAGGAGTCGATGCATTGTAGTCGGGGATTCACCGCTTACCTTCGGGTATGGATATCCTATGTGTTATCATGTGTATGTAGATCGAAATCTCTGGCCAGAGTATGGTTGTAATTATGAAAGGTGTTTCATAGATTACACCATCGATGCAACTACGACATGACACATAGTATCGATTCATTGACAACTCTCGATAAACCAATGGTTGTCGAATCGATCGGGATATATGAGTTGAAGGGACCGTACTGTACGCTAACCATAATTGAATGGTTCTTGCAGGCACTATCATGTGATACCTAGGGAATCACGTAAGCGATGCTGCTAGGCGTTTAACGTGATTGGTTGGGTACTATCAGACTTGAGTTCTGACGTTCTTACTATCAAGGAGTTGATAAGTAAGAATGGAGCAATTGGGGTATGCTCGAATAAGGACATGTTTAGTCCGAATCACATGGAGATGTGAACCCACGGCTAGTTGTATCAATGAACCATTGAGGGCCACACAAGTACTAGCTTTGTAAATCCCGATGAGAAGTAAAAATAGTTCAATGTGTTGAACGGCTTATAAAGGAGTTTATAAGCGTAAGGAAAATTAGAAGTATGACTTCTATAAAGGAGAAAATAGTTCAAAGTGTTGAACGGCTTATAAATGTGTTTATAAGTGTAAAGAAAAATAGAAGTATGACTTCTATGAGAGAAATGTAAATTTTGATTTATGGAAGTGTTCCTAAATTAAAATTTGGCCAAGTGACTAATGTTTTTGAAAATTGTGATTTTCATAAACATTATTATGGACTAAATTAAATTAATTCAAGTGTTGAATTAATTAAACACTAGTGGGCCTAGTAGAGCCCAAATAATTAAATTAATTCAAGTGTTGGATTAATTGAATAATATTGAGTCTAGTAGAGCTCAATTAAAATAATTATTTAACTAGTGGGACTTGAGTAAATTCAAGTAATATTTAATTTGTCTCAAATATGTTTGAGATAATTAAATTTAGTCTATGGTTTTTTATTTGATAGAAAACTATATTATATGAATGCATGGGAGGTGAAGAGTTGGGGAATACTTTTGAATAAAATATTGGTTGGCATGCAACTTTTTGTATCAACTTTTTGCAACCCCAAGACTTGATTCTCCTCCCTCATTCACAACCTCCTTGGCCGAAACTTCTCTCAATTTTTCTCTCCCATTTTTCTCTCCTTTTGTTCTTCAATTTGTTGAGGAAATCTTGCACTTCTCTTTGAAAAATCCTCATATTTTTCTAGTGCAAAATATGAGGGGATCTACCTAGTTGGTGGTGGGCTTAATAGTTGAGCAAGGAGTGCTCATTGGAAAGCTTGAAGATAGTTTCTACCTTTCAAGAGCTTTGTTGTTTGACAACAAAGTTGGAGCCATAATCAATCTCTTGAGATTGATAGGTATATTTCTTTAAAACACCCTATGTATGACATTTTTGTGTTTTATTGTATTTGTTGCACAAGATTTAGGGGTGGCCGAAATTTTTGTATGAAAAATAAAATTTTTGAGCTTCCGTTGCGCTTCCGGCCACCGTAACCGATCCGCTTTCAATTTTGTGGTAGCCTAGGACTAAGAAGGGGAGAGATTCTATTTTTGGAATACTTTATGGGATAAACTTGGCACAAAATTGTTGTTTTCTACTACTTGTCATCCTCAAACGGATGGACAAACTGAAGTTGTAAATAGAACTTTGGGAACACTTTGGCGTGCTATTCTTAAAAGAACTTGGAATGACATTTCTATAGACTTTATTTTGGAGTTGCCTATGACTAAGAAGGGGAGGGATTCTATTTATGGATTGTTTTATGGGCTAAACTTTGCACAATATTTTTGTAACCTACTACTTGTTATCCTCAAGCGGATGGACAAACTGAAGTTGTAAATAGAACTTTGGGAACACTTTTGCGTGCTATTCTTAAAAAGAACTTGGACTGACATTTCTATGGACTTTATTTTGGGGTTGCCTAGGACTAAGAAGGGGAGGGATTCTATTTTTGGAATACTTTATGGGATAAACTTGCCACAAAATTGTTGTTTTCTACTACTTGTCATCCTCAAACGGATGGACAAACTGAATTTGTAAATAGAACTTTGGGAACACTTTTGCGTGCTATTCTTAAAAGATTTTGGATTGACATTTCTATAGACTTTATTTTGGAGTTGCCTATGAATAAGAAGGGGAGGAATTCTATTTATGGATTAATTTATGGACTAAACTTTGCACAATAAAGTTGTAATCTACTACTTTTCATCCTCAAACGGATGGACAAACTGAAGTTGTCAATAGAACTTTGGGAACACTTTTGCGTGCTATTCTTAAAAAGAACTTGGACTGACATTTCTATAGACTCTATTTTGGAGTTGCCTAGGACTAAGAAGGGGAGGGATTCTATTTATGTATTACTTTATGGGTTAAACTTTGCACAATAAAGTTGTAATCTACTACTTGTCATCTTCAAACGGATGGACAAACTGAAGTTGTCAATAGAACTTTGGGAACACTTTTGCGTCCTATTCTTAAAAATAACTTGGACTGACATTTATATAGACTTTATTTTGGGGTAGCATAGGACTAAGAAGGGGAGGGATTCTTTTTTTGGAATATTTTATGGGCTAAACTTTGCACAATAAAGTTGTAATCTACTACTTGTCATCCTAAAACGGATGGACAAACTGAAGTTGTAAATAGAACTTTGGGAACACTTTTGCGTGCTATTCTTAAAAGAACTTGGATTGACATATCTATGGACTTTATTTTGGGGAAGCCTAGGACTAAGAAGGGGAGGGATTCTATTTTTGGAATACTTTATGGGAAAAACTTGGCACAAAATTGTTGTTTTCTACTACTTTTCATCCTCAAACGGATGGACAAACTGAAGTTGTAAATAGAACTTTGGGAACACTTTGGCGTGCTATTCTTAAAAGAACTTGGACTGACATTTCTATGGACTTTATTTTGGGGTTGCCTAGGACTAAGAAGGGGAGGGATTCTATTTATGGATTACTTTATGGGCTAAACTTTGCACAATAAAGTTGTAATCTACTACTTGTCATCCTCAAACGGATGGACAAACTGAAGTTGTAAATAGAACTTTGGGAACACTTTTGCGTGCTATTCTTAATAGAACTTGGATTGACATTTCTATGGACTTTATTTTGGGGTAGCCTAGGACTAAGAAGGGGATGGATTCTATTTTTGGAATAATTTATGGGATAAACTTGGCACAAAATTGTTATTTTCTACTACTTGCCATCCTCAAACGGATGGACGAACTGAAGTTGTAAATAGAACTTTGGGAACACTTTTGCGTGCTATTCTTAAAAGAACTTGGACTGACATTTCTATAGACTTTATTTTGGAGTTGCCTATGACTAAGAAGGGGAGGGATTCTATTTATGGATTACTTTATGGGCTAAACTTTGCACAATATTTTTGTAACCTACTACTTGTTATCCTCAAGCGGATGGACAAACTGAAGTTGTAAATAGATGTTTGGGAACACTTTTGCGTGCTATTCTTAAAAAGAACTTGGACTGACATTTCTATGGACTTTATTTTGGGGTAGCCTAGGACTAAGAAGGGGAGGGATTCTATTTTTGGAATACTTTATGGGATAAACTTGGCACAAAATTGTTGTTTTCTACTATTGTCATCCTCAAACGGATGGACAAACTGAAGTTGTAAATAGAACTTTGGGAACACTTTTGCGTGCTATTCTTAAAAGAACTTGGACTGACATTTCTATAGACTTTATTTTGGAGTTGCCTATGATTAAGAAGGGGAGGGATTCTATTTATGGATTACTTTATGGGCTAAACTTTGCACAATAAAGTTGTAATCTACTACTTGTCATCCTCAAACGGATGGACAAACTGAAATTGTCAATAAAACTTTGGGAACACTTTTGCGTGCTATTCTTAAAAAGAACTTGGACTGACATTTCTATGGACTTTATTTTGTGGTTGCCTAGGACTAAGAAGGGGAGGGATTCTATTTTTGGAATAATTTATGGGATAAACTTGGCACAAAATTGTTGTTTTCTACTACTTGTCATCCTCAAACGGATGGACAAACTGAAGTTGTAAATAGAACTTTGGGAACACTTTTGCGTGCTATTCTTAAAAAGAACTTGGACTGACATTTCTATGGACTATTTTGGGGTTGCCTAGGACTAAGAAGGGGAGGGATTCTATTTTTGGATTACTTTATGGGCTAAACTTTGCTCAATATTGTCGTAATCTACTATTTGTCATTCTCAAACGGATGGACAAACTGAAGTTGTCAATAGAATTTTGGGAATACTTTTGCGTGCTATTTTTAAAAAGAACTTGGACTGACATTTCTATGGAATTTATTTTGGGGTTGCCTAGGACTAAGAAGGGGAGGCATTCTATTTTGGATTACTTTATGGGCTAAACTTTGCACAATAAAGTTGTAATCTACTACTTGTCATCCTCAAACGGATGGACAAACTGAAGTTGTAAATAGAACTTTGGGAACACTTTTGCGTGCTATCCTTAATAGAACTTAGATTGACATTTCTATGGACTTTATTTTGGGGTAGCCTAGGACTAAGAAGGGGAGTGATTCTATTTTTGGAATACTTTATGGGATAAACTTGGCTCAAAATTGTTGTTTTCTACTACTTGTCATCCTCAAACGGATGGACAAACTGAAGTTGTAAATAGAACTTTGGGAACAATTTTGCGTGCTATTCTTAAAAGAACTTGGACTGACATTTCTATACACTTTATTTTGGTGTTGCATATGACTAAGTAGGGGAGGGATTCTATTTATGGATTACTTTATGGGCTAAACTTTGCACGATAAAGTAGTAATCTACTACTTGTCATCCTCAAACGGATGGACAAACTGAAGTTGTCAATAGAACTTTGGGAACACTTTTGCGTGCTATTCTTAAAAAGAACTTGGACTGACATTTCTATGGACTTTATTTTGTGGTTGCCTAGGACTAAGAAGGGGAGGGATTCTATTTATGTATTACTTTATGGGCTAAACTTTGCACAATAAAGTTGTAATCTACTACTTGTCATCTTCAAACGGATGGACAAACTGAAGTTATCAATAGAACTTTGGGAACACTTTTGCGTACTATTCTTAAAAAGAACTTGGACTGACATTTATATAGACTTTATTTTGGGGTGGCCTAGGACTAAGACGAGGAGGGATTCTTTTTTTGGAATACTTTATGGGCTAAACTTTGCACAATAAAGTTGTAATCTACTACTTGTCATCCTCAAACGGATGGACAAATTGAAGTTGTAAATAGAACTTTGGGAACACTTTTGCGTGCTATTCTTAAAAGAACTTGGATTGACATTTCTATGGACTTTATTTTGGGGTAGCCTAGGACTAAGAAGGGGAGGGATTCTATTTTTGGAATACTTTATGGGAAAAACTTGGCACAAAATTGTTGTTTTCTACTACTTGTCATCCTCAAACGGATGGACAAACTAAAGTTGTAAATAGAACTTTGGGAACACTTTGGCGTGCTATTCTTAAAAGAACTTGGACTGACATTTCTATGGACTTTATTTTGGGGTTGCCTAGGACTAAGAAGGGGAGGGATTCTATTTATGGATTACTTTATGGGCTAAACTTTGCACAATAAAGTTGTAATCTACTACTTGTCATCCTCAAACGGATGGACAAACTGAAGTTGTCAATAGAACTTTGGGAACACTTTTGCGTGCTATTCTTAAAAAGAACTTGGACTGACATTTATATAGACTTTATTTTGGGGTAGCCTAGGACTAAGAAGAGAAGGGATTCTATTTTTGGAATACTTTATGGGAAAAACTTGGCACAAAATTGTTGTTTTCTACTATTTGTCATCCTCAAACGGATGGACAAACTGAAGTTGTCAATAGAACTTTGGGAACACTTTTGCGTGCTATTCTTAACAGAACTTGGACTGACATTTCTATAGACTTTATTTTGGAGTTGCCGAGGACTAAGAAGGGGAGGCATTCTATTTTGGATTACTTTATGGGCTAAACTTTGCACAATAAAGTTGTAATCTACTACTTGTCATCCTCAAACGGATGGACAAACTGAAGTTGTAAACAGAACTTTGGCAACACTTTTGCGTGCTATTCTTAATAGAACTTGGATTGACATTTCTATGGAATTTATTTTCGGGTAGCCTAGGACTAAGAAGGGGAGGGATTCTATTTTGGATTACTTTCTGGGCTTAACTTTGCACAATAGAGTTGTAATCTACTACTTGTCTTCCTCAAACGGATGGACAAACTGAAGTTGTAAATAGAACTTTGGGAACACTTTTGCGTGCTATTCTTAAAATAGCATGGATTGACATTTCTATGGACTTTATTTTGGGGTAGCCTAGGACTAAGAAGGGGAGGGATTCTATTTATGGATTATTTTATGGGCTAAACTTTGCACAATATTTTTGTAACCTACTACTTGTTATCCTCAAGCGGATGGACAAACTGAAGTTGTAAATAGAAGTTTGGGAACACTTTTGCGTGCTATTCTTAAAAAGAACTTGGACTGACATTTCTATGGACTTTATTTTGGGGTAGCCTAGGACTAAGAAGGGGAAGGATTCTATTTTTGGAATTCTTTATGGGATAAACTTAGCACAAAATTGTTGTTTTCTACTACTTGTCATCCTCAAACGGATGGACAAACTGAAGTTGTAAATAGAACTTTGGAAACACTTTTGCGTGCTATTCTTAAAAGATTTTGGACTGACATTTCTATAGAATTTATTTTGGCGTTGTCTATGACTAAGAAGGGGAGGGATTCTATTTATGGATTAATTTATGGGCTAAACTTTGCACAATAAAGTTGTAATCTACTACTTGCATCCTCAAACGGATGGACAAACTGAAATTGTCAATAGAACTTTGGGAACACTTTTGCGTGCTATTCTTAAAAAGAACTTGGACTAACATTTCTATGGACTTTATTTTGTGGTTGCCTAGGACTAAGAAGGGGAGGGATTCTATTTATGTATTACTTTATGGGCTAAACTTTGCACAATAAAGTTGTAATCTACTACTTGTCATCTTCAAACGGATGGACAAACTGAAGTTGTCAATAGAACTTTGGGAACACTTTTGCGTGCTATTCTTAAAAAGAACTAGGACTGACATTTATATTGACTTTATTTTGGGGTAGCCTAGGACTAAGAAGGGGAGGGATTCTTTTTTTGGAATACTTTATGGGCTAAACTTTGCACAATAAAGTTGTAATCTACTACTTGTCATCCTCAAACGGATGGACAAACTGAAGTTGTAAATAGAACTTTGGGAACACTTTTGCGTGCTATTCTTAAAAGAACTTGGATTGACATTTCTATGGACTTTATTTTGGGGTAGCCTAGGACTAAGAAGGGGAGGGATTCTATTTTTGGAATACTTTATGGGAAAAACTTGGCACAAAATTGTTGTTTTATACTACTTGTCATCATCAAACGGATGGACAAACTGAAGTTGTAAATAGAACTTTGGGAACACTTTGGCGTGCTATTCTTAAAAGAACTTGGACTGACATTTCTATGTACTTTATTTTGGGCTTGCCTAGGACTAAGAAGGGGAGGGATTCTATTTATGGATTACTTTATGGACTAAACTTTGCACAAAAAAGTTGTAATCTACTACTTCTCATCCTCAAACGGATGGACAAACTGAAGTTGTAAATAGAACTTTGGGAACACTTTTGCGTGCTATTCTTAATAGAACTTGGATTGACATTTCTATGGACTTTATTATGGGGTAGCCTAGGACTAAGAAGGGGAGGGATTCTATTTTTGGAATACTCTATGGTATAGACTTGGCACAAAATTGTTGTTTTCTACTACTTGTCATCCTCAAACGGATGGACAAACTGAAGTTGTAAATATGTAAGGCTCGAGATTCTTAGTCCACATTGACGTAACACTCTCAATATATGAGCATGCATGATATATATATAATGAGGAGTGTTAATTGAGATAAGAATAGGAAATACATGGACAAGAGGGGAAAATCTTCAAATTTGGACAGAACAGTTGGCGCATATGCGCGAAGATAAGTGGCGCATATGCACGACAATTCCAGTAGCATTGGCGCATATGCGCGGAAGAAGTGGCGCATATGCGCGACATCTACAGTAGCATCGGTGCATATGCACGGAAAGAAGTGGCGCATATGCGCGACACCTCCAGCAGCTATGGCGCATATGCGCGAGTTTATTGGCGCATATGCGCGGTTCGTCCAGAAGCTTGGGCGCATATGCGCGGAAGGAAAGGCGCATATGCGCGAGCTAGTAAATTGTGGAGACCGTGAGTTTCGCGCATATGCGCGAGTGATTCCGCGCATATGCTCGATACGTGTAATGAAAAGGATTAGCCATGTGTTTGAACCATGCAAGATATATATATAAAATGGTCTTCATTCCTTGTCATTTTCAGAAGCCAAAACCGAGAGAGCTAGGTTCAAGGAAGAAGGAAGGTTCTTTCATTTCAAAGTTAATTAGTGCAAGATTTTCATATCCAAACTTTAATCTAAACCTAGATTTGCACTCCTCTTCTCAAAGGCTACAAAGTGATGTAAGTATTGTTTACTTTCAACATGATTTGAGATATTGTTGTTGGGAGAATTAAGATTTGAACTCTAGGATATGTTCTTGTGAGTATGGAGATAATATATTCGTAACCGGATCAAAGAACGGATGTTGTATGTAATTGTACGATTTTTTATAGCATGTTTAGAGCTAAATATGCAGATTTTGAGTATTATTACATGTCTAGAATGATAATTATGAGTTGAGATTGATTAATTGTTAGTATATGTTGAGAAATAGTTTGACCGGTATCGAGAATTTACGTCATTATGCCGTCAAATTGTACCGAGGTCAAGTATTGAATGAGATATGTGGTGATTGAGAGTAGGGATTGATAGATATGTATCAACATTTCCATTTTCAGATTGATATCGGTAAGATTCGCCTTCGAGACTTCGACTACGACCGAGTTGTGCAACGAAAGGTATAAATCATGTTGTTTGGGAAGCCACAACTCAAATAAGACTTTATTTGAGTTTCCCAAACCAAAATCACATACTAGCATTGTTGTATTTGTTGAATCATGTTTATAAATTGTTTATAGAATTATATTCAAATGTTATAAAATGATTATGCTTTGATTATAGAATTGTATTAAGCATGTGAGATTATTATGATATTCAGATATGAATATGAGCATGCTTTGTTTACAGACTGATAGGCATTGCATTTAAGATAGGAGAGTCGTTGACAGCCATCGTCAACTATCTAGATGTTCGGTGTATCTCAGCTTAGGAGCAGCCTCGACTCCTATTGCAGCCATAGATACACCTCAGACCGAAGTCTAGGAATAAGACGTACAGTCACCCCGAGTGGGAGGGTAGGTGACAGCCATTGACGTCTTATTCACACGAGATCCCTAGAGTTATAGTCGAGTCGAGTCTAGACATGATTTGATTCGCATTGCATGTATATACGATTGTCATTCATAATAGCATGTTTCATGTTTAGATTGATTATATGCATGTATACATGTTTATATTGGGATTTGTTCTCACCGGAGTTTCCGGCTGTTGTTATGTCTGTATGTGTGCATAACAACAGGTGGGGCAGGATCTGGGTCATGCCGAGGATGAGAGATGGACATAGCGTGGTGATCTCGGGCGCAGCAGAGGACTAGTGGTTCTTTTGTTAGACTTGTACTATCATTTGAGTTTAGATGATAGTGAACACTAGTTGTATTCAGACCAAGACATGTATTTTATGTTTTATATTGTAAATTAAATTAAGAACTTAAGTTTGTTTAGTTACATTTGATTAATGTTAAAAGCGAAAAATTTGACCCACTTTTTATATTAACGATCCATTGAATCCCAACAGAATTGAATTAGAGCCCGGGTCCCCACAACAGGTGGTATCAGAGCTGTAGGTTCTGTAGACTGAAATAGAGTAGAATGAGCGGGGTAGATCGAGTCATCTTCCTTGCTTTTGTGTGCTAGCATGATTATTGCTTTCCCTATTATGTGTTGTATTGTATCTGATGTGATTACAGCATGTAATTGACTGAATCAGAACCGATTCTGGATCAGAGGTAAATGATCCGAGGAGGGCTGAGACGGTTTGTATAGACTATATACTAATCTGTTTGAATATCAGATTCATGCCTCCTAGAAGAGCAGCCGTTCCTTTACGACCCATAGCACCAGAACAGGGTAGCACATCTGGTGATCCGATGGATGTCACTGCTACGCCTATGGAGACTCTATTAAAGCGATTTCAGTCTTTCCGACCACCGACCTTAAAGGGTACAGAAAATGCAATTGATTGTGAAAGCTGGTTGGAGGATATCGAAATGTTATTCGAGTCTCTAGGATACAGCGATGAGAAACGAGTGAAACTCATTGGCCATCAACTGCAAGATGTGGCTAAGTATTGGTGGGTGAATATAAGGAAAGCACTAGAACAGCGTGGCACTGAGGTTACATGGAAAGCATTCAAGACAGAGTTTTATCAGCGATTCTTTCCTGTATCCTACCGTAAAGATAAGGGCGCTGAATTTGCAAACCTGAGGCAAAGGGCAAACAGTTTAAGAGGGCAGGGAGCAGTTCTTCGAGCTCCAGCGGGTCAAGACAGAGAGGTCCTAGCCAGAGTTTAGAGGTGACGAGTGGATATTGCGGTACTTGTGGAGGTAAGCATGCCACAGAACAATGTCAGGGTGTATTGGGTAAATGCAATATATGTAAGCAACAGGGGCATTATGCCAAGGTCTGTCCTCAGAGAACTGGTGCATCGAGATTTCAGGGTGCAGGGTCTTCTGCATCAGTGACTCAGCCTGAGAGGCAAGCTTCATCCGTTCATTCCTTTCAGCCGTCACCTGCACAGACCCAGCCTCGAGCTAGAGGTGGTCATACTGGGAGTCAGCCGACCCGACAACAGGCTCAGGTGTTTGCGTTTACAGAGGAGCAAGCACAGGATGCCCCAGATGATGTCATAGCAGGTAACTGTTCTCTTTGCGGTTATCCTGCTTATATATTGATAGATACGGGTGCATCGCATACATTCATATCAGAACGATTTGCATTATCGCATTCATTGCCTGTTGAGTCTTTGTTAGATGTCGTGTCTATTACTTCTCCGTTATGAAGTGGATTAATATCGGTGACTACGGTTAGACATTGCATCTTACAGTTTGAGGGTCATGAAATTCATCTAGATTGCATAGTACTTGGGCTAGCTGACTTTGACTGTATAGTGGGTATTGATATGCTAACAAAGTACAGAGCCACCGTGGATTGTTTTCACAAGATTGTCAGGTTCAGACCAGAAATGGCAGAGGAGTGGAAATTCTACGGTAAGGGTTCCAGATCTCGGATTCCCTTGATTTCGGCTTTGTCCATGAATAAATTATTGCAGAAAGGAGCAGATGGGTTCCTTGTGTATGCTGTAGATGTACAAAAATCGAGCCCGACATTGGCAGATTTGCCAGTTGTACGGGAGTTTGCAGATGTATTTCCAGAGGAGATTCCGGGGTTAACTCCAGTGAGAGAGGTAGATTTTAGTATTGATTTGATTCCAGGTACCACTCCTATTTCGAGAGCTCCGTATAGGATGGCGCCGATAGAACTGAAGGAATTGAAAACACAGTTGGAAGATCTGCTAGCCAAGGGATATATCAGGCCTAGTGTATCTCCTTGGGGCGCTCCAGTGCTATTTGTGCGAAAGAAAGATGGATCGATGCGGCTGTGTATCGATTACAGGCAATTGAATAAGGCCACGATAAAGAATAAATACCCATTGCCGAGGATTGATGATTTATTTGATCAACAATAGGGATCGTCTGTATATTCCAAGATTGATTTACGATCCGGATATCATCAGCTTCGAGTTCGAGATGTAGACATACCGAAGACAGTATTTCAAACCAGGTATGGACATTACGAATTCATTGTTATGCCTTTTGGTTTGACAAATGCTCCGGCGGTATTCATGGGCTTGATGAATCAAATCTTTCAGAGGTATTTGGATGATTTTGTTATTGTCTTTATCAATGATATTCTGGTGTATTCTAAGAACAGGAATGAGCATGCAGAACATCTCAGAATTGTGTTGCAAACACTGAGAAATGAGAGATTGTATGCCAAATTGTCAAAGTGCGAATTTTGGTTGAACCGAGTTGTCTTTTTGGGACATATCATATCGGGAGATGGTATCTCCGTAGATCCGAGTAAAGTGGAAGCTGTGATTAGTTGGCCGAGACCGACTTCTGTACCTGAAATACGCATTTTCATGGGTCTAGCGGGATACTATAGACGATTCATCCAAGATTTCTCCCGTATTGCGAAGCCAATTACACAATTGACACAGAAGAATGCACCATTCCTATGGTCTGAAGAGTGTGAGTCGAGCTTTCTGGAATTGAAGAAAAGGCTGACCAGCGCACCTGTCCTGATGATTCCTTCATGGTACAGGTAATTTTGTTGTATATTGTGATGCTTCTCACAGAGGTTTGGGATGTATTCTTATGCAGCGAGGTCATGTGATTGCATATGCCTCAAGACAGTTGAAGACTCACGAGACTCGATATCCCATTCATGATCTTGAATTGGCCGCTATAGTATTTGCACTGAAGATTTGGCGCCATTATCTTTATGGCGAGAAATTCGAGATCTATTCAGACCATAAAAGCTTAAAGTACTTGTTTTCTCAGTCGGAGTTGAATATGCGACAGCGTAGATGGCTTGATCTGTTAAAAGATTTTGATTGTGAGATCAAATATTATCCGGGAAAGTCGAATGCAGCAGCTGATGCCTTTAGTCGAAAGGTATGTGCCTTATCCTTATCGACGATAGGTGTTACAAAACTCGTGGAAAATTGCTGTTTTTCTGGATTAGAATTTGATACAGATAGGAAGCCACTACGACTTGCTGCTATCCAAGTTGAACCAAATTTGATCAGGAGAATAAAAGAAGCACAAAGAACAGATCAGAATGTACAGAAATCGATTCAAATGGTCCGAACAGGACACGTATCAGAATATCAGTTGCGTGAGCATGTGTTGTACGTAATTAACCGTCTTGTTGTGCCGGATGTTTCAGATTTGAGACATCAGATTATGTCTGAAGCACACTGTAGTCGGTTTAGTATTCATCCTGGTGGCCGAAAGATGTACAATGATCTGAAGACACAGTTCTGGTGGAAGCAGATGAAGTCAGACATTGCGGAATTTGTATCTAAATGCTTGAATTGCCAACAAGTGAAGGCCGAGAGGAAGAAACCCGGAGGGTTACTTCAGAGTTTGTCTATTCCTGAATGGAAATGGGACCACATTTCCATGGATTTTGTGACGAAATTACCCCGATCTTCTCGAGGCTGCGATGCGATTTGGGTCGTTATCGACCGACTGACCAAATCAGCTTGTTTCATTCCGTATAGAATGACTTACAGACACGATCAGATGGCGGAGATATATGTTCGAGAGGTAGTCAGATTACATGGTGTGCCAAAGTCTATCGTATCAGATCGTGATCCACGATTTACTTCACACTTCTGGCACAGTTTACAGCAGGCTTTAGGTACGACATTACACCTGAGTACTGCTTACCATCCTCAGACAGACGAACAGTCAGAGCGGACTATCCAGACACTAGAGGATATGTTGAGAGCCGTAGTACTAGATTTTGGTACTAGTTGGCAAGATTCCTTACCTCTTTGTGAATTCTCCTATAATAACAGCTATCAGACGAGCATTGAGATGGCACCGTTTGAAGCGTTATATGGCAAGAAGTGCAGATCTCCGCTATACTGGGATGATATTTCAGAAGTGCCAGAACTGGGGCCAGATATGATTCGTGACATGACTGAGAAGGTGAAAGTTATTCAAAAAAGAATGAAGACAGCACAGGATAGGCAAGCCAAATACGCCAATGTCAGACGCAGACCGTTAGTATTCGAGCAAGGAGACAGTGTATTCTTGAAGATTTCTCCTTTTCGAGGCGTTGTCAGATTTGGCAAGCGTGGGAAATTGTCTCCTAGATACCTTGGTCCGTACGAGATTCTTGAAAAGATTGGCGATCGAGCTTATCGACTTGCTCTTCCTCCTTCTCTATCTGGAATACATGATGTGTTTCATGTATCAATGTTGCGAAAATATATGCCAGATGTTTCTCATGTCATTCAACCTGACGAAGCGGAACTTGATCAGATATTGAGCTATATTGAACAACCGATACAGATTCTTGATCGGAAGGAAAAGAGGCTCAGAACAAAGACTATTCCTCTAGTGAAAATCCAATGGAGTCTTCATGGTATCGAAGAAGCGACGTGGGAGACAGAAGCACATATGCGACAGAAACATCCTGAATTGTTTACATGATGTAAGTAATTTTCAGTTTTGATTATATTACTTGTCACGTATGTTTAATAAATGCCTACGATTTCGAGGACGAAATCATTTCTTAGAGGGGGAGAAATGTAAGGCTCGAGATTATTAGTCCACATTGACGTAACACTCTCAATATATGAGCATGCATGATATATATATAATGAGGAGTGTTAATTGAGATAAGAATAGGAAATACATGGACAAGAGGGGAAAATCTTCAAATTTGGACAGAACAGTTGGCGCATATGCGCGAAGATAAGTGGCGCATATGCACGACAATTCCAGTAGCATTGGCGCATATGCGCGGAAGAAGTGGCGCATATGCGCGACATCTACAGTAGCATCGGTGCATATGCGCGGAAAGAAGTGGCGCATATGCGCGACACCTCCAGCAGCTATGGCGCATGTGACACCCTGACCCGTTACAATTAAAAATACAGCGGAAATTTAAAATTTTCTTTCAAATGGAAGGAGTTTCAAAATACATTTCATAAAAGTGTTTACAAAATAACAACATGATCATTCCAATGACATAACAAAATACAAAATATCATTAGTGTGATCATGTTACAAAATGATACAAAATAATCATCCTTCCAATCTTCGTATGCATATGACCCCCATCCACAGTCAACGTCCCGGTCCGTCACTCTTATCTGCATCACATGAAAATAACTGAAATGAGAATAAATCTCAGCAAGTGAAACTCTTACATAGCAATGATACATAGTATACTCTGTAAAACATGGCTTTTAAATCATAAATACCATCGACTCTGAAACATGAATACTATAGCAATAACTGTTGCAATAGCATAGCAATAAATAGCAATACGATGGTATTCTCTTTCTATGGTTGGATTGATATCAATAGTATCTGTGACTGTGGTTGCCAATATCCCATCGATATAAATCGATAACTGTGAGGGGATAAAAGCCTATGGTCGATGATCATCTAATTGCATGCAATGCCATGGCTATGATAAATCAATCCAATAAAAGCATTTGAATTCTCAATAGCATTTAAAGCCGTCGTTTCGCAATCTCATAATATATCTTGTATTCCCTTTATAACAATGGTGAGACATACAATGCCTCCAATAGATAATCAATGAAATGAATACATAGCAATGGATCAATGGAAGGGAATAACACTTTGAAACCTTTAAAACACAATACATATATCAATCATGTGAGCAAAGGGATGAAATTCCACTTACTACCAATAGAACACCTCAAATAAGCTCTTGGTACACCACCTACAACAATAATCCATAAATAACACCAATATCAACTCTATATCCACAAGTACAAGCCAAATAATCCACTAAACAACTCAAACATCAAATCCAAAATAACCCTTAACTCGAAACCTCATTAGAATCGCACCAAAAACTTACCTAAGCTTCCTTATACCACGGAGAACGTTGATCTCAAGTCGGAAATCCAAACAAAGCCAAGAATCAAAGATAGGAAGCTAAAGAAATGGATGAAAACCCTTGCCAATGGAGGGAAATCTCGAATGGAAGGGAAAGAAATGGATAAGGTATGGCCAACAACTCCCAAAAAGTAGCTAAATATCTCGCCCATACTTACACCGTGGGTGCGCTGCCACAAGCACCGCGGGTGCGCCATGCTCACGGCACTCCAAAATAATTCTCATGCACGATCACCGCGGGTGCGGTCCTTGCACTGCCGCGGGTGCGGTGGTGCCACGGCCTTCCAAATGCAAAATGATGAATAGTACACCGCGGGGGCACTCATCTAAGAGCGCGGGTGCACTCTACTCACGGCAATGAACAGTACAATCTCAACTAAAATCGATCCGAAACGCTGAAACGAACAATCAACACCAACTAATACCTCAAATAAATAATAACCAATAATACTATAGCCCAAAACACAACTAAACACAACTAATAAAAAACCCAAATAACACAGTAAAGCTTAAACCGTACCGTACACCGGGCTCGGCTATTACAATCTCCCCTCCTTAGAGGAATTTCGTCCTCGAAATTGACGTCACGGCACGAACAACTCAGGATACCTCTCTCTCATCTCAATCTCTGGTTCCCACGTAGCCTCCTCGATCAAATGGTTCCTCCAAAGGACTTTAACGATGCCGATCTCTTTGTTCCTCAATACTCTGACAGTGCGATCCAAAATCTGAATCGGAATCTCATGGTAAGTCAGACTCGGCGTCAAGTCCAATGGCTCATGGCGAAGAACATGGGAAGGATCTGCAATATACTTCCTGAGCATCGATACGTGAAACACATTATGGACTCTGTCAAGATCGGGCGGTAGGGCTAATCTGTAGGCTCGGTCACCAACTCTGTCCAATACCTCGAATGGACCAATGAATCTAGGACTCAACTTGCCCTTCTTGCCAAATCGCATCACACCCTTGAGAGGTGCTATCTTCAGAAAAACATGATCGCCAACCTCGAACTGCAAAGGTCTGCGACGAACATCTGCATAGCTCTTCTGCCTCGACTGAGCAGTCTTCATCCTCTCTCTGATAACTGCAACAACATCGGCAGTCTGCTGGACCAACTCGGGACCCAACATCTTCCTCTCTCCAACCTCATCCCAAAACAAGGGAGATCTGCATTTCCTGCCATAAAGTGCCTCATACGGTGCCATGCCAATCGTCGCCTGGTAGCTATTGTTGTACGTGAACTCCACAAGTGGCAACTTAGAATCCCAACTACCAGAATAGTCAATAGTACAAGATCTGAGCATATCCTCAAGAATCTGAATGACTCTCTCTGACTGACCGTCGCTCTGAGGATGATAAGCTGTACTGAAAGCTAATCGAGAACCCATAGCTCTGTGCAAACTCTTCCAGAACTCTGAGGTAAATCTAGGGTCACGATCAGACACAATCGACACGGGCACACCATGAAGTCTAACAATCTCTGCAATGTAGTCCTCGGCATACTGAGACATCGAATACGTCGTCTTGACTGGGAGAAAATGAGCTGACTTGGTCAATCTATCAACAATGACCCAAATGGAATTATAACCCCTCTAAACTCTGGGCAGACCAGTCACGAAATCCATGGTGATGTGCTCCCACTTCCACTGAGGAATCGGCAAAGATAGCAATGTCCCAGCAGGTCTCTGATGCTCAATCATAACCTGCTGACAAGTAAGGCACTGAGAAATGAACAAAGCAATATCTTTCTTCATACCTGGCCACCAGTAAAGTCGACGAAGATCCTGATACATCTTCGTACTGCCTGGATGAATCGAATAAGGTGCGGTATGAGCCTCTATCAAGACGTCTCTACGAATATCGTCGCCAGAAGGAACACAAATACGGCCTCTGAAAGTCACCAAACCATCACCATTCAGACTAAACTCTGAATTCCCTCTAGCCTCAGCTCTAGCTCTCAACTCTGTCAACTGAACATCAGTCGACTGCTCTCTACAGATCCTGTCCGTCAATGAAGATCGAATAACCAACGTTGACAAACGAGCAATGGTCCCTGGAATCACCAGATCAATCTCCTCTCTCTGCAAATCCATCAACAATGGTCTCTGAATCAAAGAACTCAAAGAAGCACTCGATTTGCGGCTCAAAGCATCAGCCACCACATTCGCCTTCCCTGGGTGATAGCTGATAGTCACATCATAATCCTTGACCAGTTCTAACCACCTCCTCTACCTCATGTTGAGCTCTTTCTGCGAGAACAAATACTTCAAACTCTTGTGGTCTGTAAAGATCTCACACTTTTCGCCATACAGATAATGTCTCCAAATCTTAAGGGCGAAAACCACAGCTGCGAGCTCCAAATCGTGCGTCGGATAATTCTTCTCATAATCTTTCAACTGGCGAGACGCATAGGCAATGACCTTACCTCTCTGCATCAACACTGCACCAAGGCCTCTCTTCGACGCATCGGTAAAGACAACAAAGTCCTCTGAACCACTGGGCAAAGAAAGAACAGGAGCTGTCGTCAATCTGTCCTTCAACTCCTGAAATGCACTCTGGCAATCGATAGACCACTCGAACTTCACAGTCTTCCTCGTCAGATTGGACAATGGCAGGGCAATCTTAGAGAAACCTGAAATGAAACGACGATAGTAACCTGCCAAACCAAGGAAACTGCGAACTTCTGAAACAGTGGTAGGAATAGGCCAACTCTGAATCGCCTCTATCTTCAATGGATCAACAGCAATGCCATCTCTCGAAACCACATGGCCTAGAAAAGAAATCTGATCCAGCCAAAACTCACACTTCTTCAGCTTGGCAAACAACCTCTTCTCTCACAACAACTGAAGAACAACTCTGAGATGTTCGGCATGAAGCTCTCTGGATTTGGAATAGATCAAGATGTCGTCGATGAAAACAATGACAAAGCTATCCAGATAGGGCTTGAACACACGGTTCATCAGGTCCATGAAGACTGAAGGGGCATTGGTCAAACCAAAAGACATCACAAGAAACTCATAGTGACCATACCTGGTCCGGAAAGCTGTCTTAGGGATATCAGACTCCCTAACCTTCAACTGATAGTAGCCATACCGAAGATCAATCTTCGAGAACACAGTGGCACCATGGAGCTGATCAAACAAATCATCTATCCGAGGCAACGGATACTTGTTCTTGACAGTCACTTTGTTCAGCTCCCTGTAGTCGATACACAGCCGCAAGGAACCATCCTTCTTCTTGACAAACAGAACCGGAGCTCCCCAAGGCGAAGAACTCGGACGAATAAAGCCTTTGTCTAAAAGATCCTGCAACTGAGTCTTCAACTCTTTCATCTCGGTAGGGGCCATCCTGTACGGAGCCTTAGAAATAGGAACCGTACCTGGAGCTAAATCGATCACAAACTCAACATCCCTATCCGGCGGCAAACCCGGAACATCATCCTCAAACACATCAGCAAACTCCCTCACCACATCAATATCATCTACATTCAACTTAATCAATCTATCAACATCCACAATAGAAGCAAGAAACCCATC
The DNA here is from genome assembly GCF_022965805.1 of Primulina eburnea. Classification (NCBI taxonomy): domain Eukaryota; kingdom Viridiplantae; phylum Streptophyta; class Magnoliopsida; order Lamiales; family Gesneriaceae; genus Primulina; species Primulina eburnea. The sequence goes on along the minus strand of NC_133118.1, from coordinate 12,618,939 downwards.
GCAACCTCTACACAACAATCTCTCAGCCTCAAGACAAGAAATAAAAGGAAGGACCAGCGAAGTACCTGCACTGGCGAGCGCTCCTCCCTGGCCATCATCTGCAAAAGTCACCTTCTTAGCAACACAATCGATAACTGCACGGTAAGTCGAAAGCCAATCCAAGCCAAGAATAACGTCGAAAGCAACCATAGGGATAACAATCAAATCAGCGAAGACAACTCGCTCCTCAATACGAACAGGGCACGCAAAGACAATCGATGTCGGGCACAACACGTCCCCCGAAGGCAAAACAACATTAAGATGAAGGGGAAGAATAGAAGGAACTATACCCAAAGATCTCAAAAATAATTCAGACATAAAAGAATGAGTAGCACCAGTATCAATCAAAGTAGTAGCTACTCTGCCTGAAATCAAAATAGTACTAAGGATCAATGAAGATTCACGATTAATACCTTCCTTCGTCATGGAAAAGATACGACCCTGCACCTTCCCTTGGCTATCTCCCCTCGGGCAATTCCTGGCAACGTGGCCTGCCGCGCCACAACGAAAACAAGTATGAGTGCCCAATCTGCACTCTCCTCGATGATGCTTACCACACTTTGGACACTGCGGCTTCTCAGGATCAAATGGAACTGGAACTGGCGGAGGTCTAGGACTCGGCTCCATCTTGCCCTTGCCCTTGAAACGATCCCTGCCCCTCTGATTAGAACCCTGGCCTCTCTGAGCAATGGCCTGGTGTCTCTCTTGCCTCTCCCTGGCGATGTCCTTCTCATCCTGCTCGGCCAACAAAGCTTTGGACACAATCTCCTTGAAAGTAACAGCCTTGGACATGTTAATGTCACGACGAATCTCAGCTCTAAGGCCTCGAATGAAATGAGCGCCTTTATCTTTGTCATTGGATGCAACATACGGAGCAAAAAGACAACCCTCCTCGAACTTCAGAATATACTGGCCAACATCCAAGCTCCCTTGTCGAAGCTCCAAGAACTCCGTAACCTTCCTCGCTCGAAGTGCGTCGGGGAAATACTTGTCATAGAACAAATCTGTGAACTCTGACCACTTCAATGTCGCAACATCTACTCCAACTTTCGTAGCATTCCACCAGATACGTGCAGCTTTAACCAGCAAGAACACTGCACAGCTAATCCTGTCTTTATCCTCGTACTGGAGATGATCGAAGATAGCTTCAAGCGCCTTGACCCACTCGACAGCAACTAGAGGATCGGTGCTACCTGCGAATTCCGGTGGATCCATTCTCTTGAAAGCAGAAAAGACGGCATCAGTGCCAACGGCCTGAGCAACTTGACCTCTCACTTGGCCTCGACCCTGTCCTGCTCCTTGCAATCGGAGCAACTGCTGAATCTGATCGCTATGCACCTTGGCCTGCTCCTTAAGCAACTTGCCGAACTCGTCGACAACTCTCGAGGAAGAACTATCCTCACCCTCTGCCGCCTTACGCTTAGGAGGCATACTCTACAATTGCTCACAAGACACGATCAATAAATAACAATGAATAGATAGATGCAAGAAAACATACCCGGACAGTTGAAAGTAGACGAAGTCATATGCATTGGTCCGAAGAACCTGGCTCTGATACCACTAAATGTGACACCCTGACCCGTTACAATTAAAAATACAGCGGAAATTTAAAATTTTCTTTCAAATGGAAGGAGTTTCAAAATACATTTCATAAAAGTGTTTACAAAATAACAACATGATCATTCCAATGACATAACAAAATACAAAATATCATTAGTGTGATCATGTTACAAAATGATACAAAATAATCATCCTTCCAATCTTCGTATGCATATGACCCCCATCCACAGTCAACGTCCCGGTCCGTCACTCTTATCTGCATCACATGAAAATAACTGAAATGAGAATAAATCTCAGCAAGTGAAACTCTTACATAGCAATGATACATAGTATACTCTGTAAAACATGGCTTTTAAATCATAAATACCATCGACTCTGAAACATGAATACTGTAGCAATAACTGTTGCAATAGCATTGCAATAAATAGCAATACGATGGTATTCTCTTTCTATGGTTGGATTGATATCAATAGTATCTGTGACTGTGGTTGCCAATATCCCATCGATATAAATCGATAACTGTGAGGGGATAAAAGCCTATGGTCGATGATCATCTAATTGCATGCAATGCCATGGCTATGATAAATCAATCCAATAAAAGCATTTGAATTCTCAATAGCATTTAAAGCCGTCGTTTCGCAATCTCATAATATATCTTGTATTCCCTTTATAACAATGGTGAGACATACAATGCCTCCAATAGATAATCAATGAAATGAATACATAGCAATGGATCAATGGAAGGGAATAACACTTTGAAACCTTTAAAACACAATACATATATCAATCATGTGAGCAAAGGGATGAAATTCCACTTACTACCAATAGAACACCTCAAATAAGCTCTTGGTACACCACCTACAACAATAATCCATAAATAACACCAATATCAACTCTATATCCACAAGTACAAGCCAAATAATCCACTAAACAACTCAAACATCAAATCCAAAATAACCCTTAACTCGAAACCTCATTAGAATCGCACCAAAAACTTACCTAAGCTTCCTTATACCGCGGAGAACGTTGATCTCAAGTCGGAAATCCAAACAAAGCCAAGAATCAAAGATAGGAAGCTAAAGAAATGGATGAAAACCCTTGCCAATGGAGGGAAATCTCGAATGGAAGGGAAAGAAATGGATAAGGTATGGCCAACAACTCCCAAAAAGTAGCTAAATATCTCGCCCATACTTACACCGCGGGTGCGCTGCCACAAGCACCGCGGGTGCGCCATGCTCACGGCACTCCAAAATAATTCTCATGCACGATCACCGCGGGTGCGGTCCTACAATTACCGCGGGTGCGGTGCACACCGCGGGTGCGGTCCTTGCACTGCCGCGGGTGCGGTGGTGCCACGGCCTTCCAAATGCAAAATGATGAATAGTACACCGCGGGGGCACTCATCTAAGAGCGCGGGTGCACTCTACTCACGGCAATGAACAGTACAATCTCAACTAAAATCGATCCGAAACGCTGAAACGAACAATCAACACCAACTAATACCTCAAATAAATAATAACCAATAATACTATAGCCCAAAACACAACTAAACACAACTAATCAAAAACCCAAATAACACAGTAAAGCTTAAACCGTACCGTACACCGGGCTCGGCTATTACAGCGCATATGCGCGAGTTTATTGGCGCATATGCGCGGTTCGTCCAGAAGCTTGGGCGCATATGCGCGGAAGGAATGGCGCATATGCGCGAGCTAGTAAATTGTGGAGACCGTGAGTTTCGCGCATATGCGCGAGTGATTCCGCGCATATGCTCGATACGTGTAATGAAAAGGATTAGCCATGTGTTTGAACCATGCAAGATATATATATAAAATGGTCTTCATTCCTTGTCATTTTCAGAAGCCAAAACCGAGAGAGCTAGGTTCAAGGAAGAAGGAAGGTTCTTTCATTTCAAAGTTAATTAGTGCAAGATTTTCATATCCAAACTTTAATCTAAACCTAGATTTGCACTCCTCTTCTCAAAGGCTACAAAGTGATGTAAGTATTGTTTACTTTCAACATGATTTGAGATATTGTTGTTGGGAGAATTAAGATTTGAACTCTAGGATATGTTCTTGTGAGTATGGAGATAATATATTCGTAACCGGATCAAAGAACGGATGTTGTATGTAATTGTACGATTTTTTATAGCATGTTTAGAGCTAAATATGCAGATTTTGAGTATTATTACATGTCTAGAATGATAATTATGAGTTGAGATTGATGAATTGTTAGTATATGTTGAGAAATAGTTTGACCGGTATCGAGAATTTACGTCATTATGCCGTCAAATTGTACCGAGGTCAAGTATTGAATGAGATATGTGGTGATTGAGAGTAGGGATTGATAGATATGTATCAACATTTCCATTTTCAGATTGATATCGGTAAGATTCGCCTTCGAGACTTCGACTACGACCGAGTTGTGCAACGAAAGGTATAAATCATGTTGTTTGGGAAGCCACAACTCAAATAAGACTTTATTTGAGTTTCCCAAACCAAAATCACATACTAGCATTGTTGTATTTGTTGAATCATGTTTATAAATTGTTTATAGAATTATATTCAAATGTTATAAAATGATTATGCTTTGATTATAGAATTGTATTAAGCATTTGAGATTATTATGATATTCAGATATGAATATGAGCATGCTTTGTTTACAGACTGATAGGCATTGCATTTAAGATAGGAGAGTCGTTGACAGCCATCGTCAACTATCTAGATGTTCGGTGTATCTCAGCTTAGGAGCAGCCTCGACTCCTATTGCAGCCATAGATACAGCTCAGACCGAAGTCTAGGAATAAGACGTACAGTCACCCCGAGTGGGAGGGTAGGTGACAGCCATTGACGTCTTATTCACACGGGATCCCTAGAGTTATAGTCGAGTCGAGTCTAGACATGATTTGATTCGCATTGCATGTATATACGATTGTCATTCATAATAGCATGTTTCATGTTTAGATTGATTATATGCATGTATACATGTTTATATTGGGATTTGTTCTCACCGGAGTTTCCGGCTGTTGTTATGTCTGTATGTGTGCATAACAACAGGTGGGGCAGGATCTGGTTCATGCCGAGGATGAGAGATGGACATAGCGTGGTGATCTCGGGCGCAGCAGAGGACTAGTGGTTCTTTTGTTAGACTTGTACTATCATTTGAGTTTAGATGATAGTGAACACTAGTTGTATTCAGACCAAGACATGTATTTTATGTTTTATATTGTAAATTAAATTAAGAACTTAAGTTTGTTTAGTTACATTTGATTAATGTTAAAAGCGAAAAATTTGACCCACTTTTTATATTAACGATCCATTGAATCCCAACAGTATTGAATTAGAGCCCGGGTCCCCACAAAATAGAACTTTGGGAACACTTTTGCGTGCTATTATTAAAAGAACTTGGACTGACATTTCTATAGACTTTATTTTGGAGTTGCCTATGACTAAGAAGGGGAGGGATTCTATTTATGGATTACTTTATGGGCTAAACTTTGCACAATATTTTTGTAACCTACTACTTGTTATCCTCAAGCGGATGGACAAACTGAAGTTGTAAATAGAAGTTTGGGAACATTTTTGCGTGCTATTCTTAAAAAGAACTTGGACTGACATTTCTGTGGACTTTATTTTGGGGTAGCCTAGGACTAAGAAGGGGAGGGATTCTATTTTTGGAATACTTTATGGGATAAACTTGGCACAAAATTGTTGTTTTCTACTACTTGTCATCCTCAAACGGATGGACAAACTGAGGTTGTAAATAGAACTTTGGGAACACTTTTGCGTGCTATTCTTAAAAGAACTTGGACTGACATTTCTATAGACTTTATTTTGGAGTTGCCTATGACTAAGAAGGGGATGGATTATATTTATGGATTACTTTATGGGCTAAACTTTGCACAATAAAGTTGTAATCTACTAGTTGTCATCCTCAAACGGATGGACAAACTGAAGTTGTCAATAGAACTTTGGGAACACTTTTGCGTGCTATTCTTAAAAAGAACTTGGACTGACATTTCTATGGACTTTATTTTGGGGTTGCCTAGGACTAAGAAGGGGAGGGATTCTATTTATGTATTACTTTATGGGCTAAACTTTGCACAATAAAGTTGTAATCTACTACTTGTCATCTTCAAACGGATGGACAAACTGAAGTTGTCAATAGAACTTTGGGAACACTTTTGCGTGCTATTCTTAAAAAGAACTTGGACTGACATTTATATAGACTTTATTTTGGGGTAGCCTAGGACTAAGAAGGGGAGGGATTCTTTTTTTGGAATACTTTATGGGATAAACTTAGCACAAAATTGTTGTTTTCTACTACTTGTCATCCTCAAACGGATGGACAAACTGAAGTTGTAAATAGAACTTTGGGAACACTTTTGCGTGCTATTCTTAAAAGATTTTGGACTGACATTTCTATAGACTTTATTTTGGCGTTGCCTATGACTAAGAAGGGGAGGGATTCTATTTATGGATTAATTTATGGGCTAAACTTTGCACAATAAATTTGTAATCTACTACTTGTCATCCTCAAACGGATGGACAAACTGAAGTTGTCAATAGAACTTTGGGAACACTTTTGCGTGCTATTCTTAAAAAGAACTTGGACTAACATTTCTATGGACTTTATTTTGTGGTTGCCTAGGACTAAGAAGGGGAGGGATTCTATTTATGTATTACTTTATGGGCTAAACTTTGCACAATAAAGTTGTAATCTACTACTTGTCATCTTCAAACGGATGGACAAACTGAAGTTGTCAATAGAACTTTGAGAACACTTTTGCGTGCTATTCTTAAAAAGAACTTGGACTGACATTTATATTGACTTTATTTTGGGGTAGCCTAGGACTAAGAAGTGGAGGGATTCTTTTTTTGGAATACTTTATGGGCTAAACTTTGCACAATAAAGTTGTAATCTACTACTTGTCATCCTCAAACGGATGGACAAACTGAAGTTGTAAATAGAACTTTGGGAACACTTTTGCGTGCTATTCTTAAAAGAACTTGGATTGACATTTCTAAGGACTTTATTTTGCGGTAGCCTAGGACTAAGAAGGGGAGGGATTCTATTTTTGGAATACTTTATGGGAAAAACTTGGCACAAAATTGTTGTTTTCTACTACTTGTCATCATCAAACGGATGGACAAACTGAAGTTGTAAATAGAACTTTGGGAACACTTTGGCGTGCTATTCTTAAAAGAACTTGGACTGACATTTCTATTGACTTTATTTTGGGGTTGCCTAGGACTAAGAAGGGAAAGGATTCTATTTATGAATTACTTTATGGGATAAACTTGGCACAAAATTGTTGTTTTCTACTACTTGTCATCCTCAAACGGATGGACAAACTGAAGTTGTCAATAGAACTTTGGGAACACTTTTGCTTGCTATTCTTAAAAAGAACTTGGACTGACATTTCTATGGACTTTATTTTGGGGTTGCCTAGGACTAAGAAGGGGAGAGATTCTATTTATGGATTACTTTGTGGGCTAAACTTTGCACAATAAAGTTGTAATCTACTACATGTCATCCTCAAACGGATGGACAAACTGAAGTTGTCAATAGAACTTTGGGAACACTTTTGCGTGCTATTCTTAAAAAGAACTTGGGCTGACATTTCTATGGACTATTTTGGGGTTGCCTAGGACTAAGAAGGGGAGGGATTCAATTTTTGGATTATTTTATGGGCTAAACTTTGCTCAATATTGTCGGAATCTACTACTTGTCATTCTCAAATGGATGGACAAACTGAAGTTGTCAATAGAACTTTGGGAATACTTTTGCGTGCTATTTTTAAAAAGAACTTGGACTGACATTTCTATGGACTTTATTTTGGGGTTGCCTAGGACTAAGAAGGGGAGGCATTCTATTTTGGATTACTTTATGGGCTAAACTTTGCACAATAAAGTTGTAATCTACTACTTGTCATCTTCAAACGGATGAACAAACTGAAGTTGTAAATAGAACTTTGGGAACACTTTTACGTGCTATTCTTAATATAACTTGGATTGACATTTCTATGGACTTTATTTTGGGGTAGCCTAGGACTAAGAAGGGGAGGGATTCTATTTTTGGAATACTTTATGGGATAAACTTGGCACAAAATTGTCGTTTTCTACTACTTGTCATCCTCAAACGGATGGACAAACTGAAGTTGTAAATAGAACTTTGGGAACACTTTTGCGTGCTATTCTTAACAGAACTTGGACTGACATTTCTATAGACTTTATTTTGGAGTTGCCTAGGACTAAGAAGGGGAGGCATTCTATTTTGGATTACTTTATGGGCTAAACTTTGCACAATAAAGTTGTAATCTACTACTTGTCATCCTGAAACAGATGAACAAACTGAAGTTGTAAATAGAACTTTGGGAACACTTTTGCGTGCTATTCTTAATAGAACTTGGATTGACATTTCTATGGACTTTATTTTGGGGTAGCCTAGGACTAAGAAGGGGAGGGATTCTATTTTTGGAATACTTTATGGGATAAACTTGGCACAAAATTGTTGTTTTCTACTACTTGTCATCCTCAAACGGATGGACAAACTGAAGTTGTAAATAGAACTTTGGGAACACTTTTGCGTGCTATTCTTAAAAGAACTTGGACTGACATTTCTATAGACTTTATTTTGGAGTTGCCTATGACTAAGTAGGGGAGGGATTCTATTTATGGATTACTTTATGGGCTAAACTTTGCACAATAAAGTAGTAATCTACTACTTGTCATCCTCAAACGGATGGACAAACTGAAGTTGTCAATAGAACTTTGGGAACACTTTTGCGTGCTATTCTTAAAAAGAATTTGGACTGACATTTCTATGGACTTTATTTTGTGGTTGCCTAGGACTAAGAAGGGGAGGGATTCTATTTATGTATTACTTTATGTGCTAAACTTTGCACAATAAAGTTGTAATCTACTACTTGTCATCTTCAAACGGATGGACAAACTGAAGTTGTCAATAGAACTTTGGGAACACTTTTGCGTGCTATTCTTAAAAAGAACTTGGACTGACATTTATATAGACTTTATTTTGGGGTAGCCTAGGACTAAGAAGAGGAGGGATTCTTTTTTTGGAATACTTTATGGGCTAAACTTTGCACAATAAAGTTGTAATCTACTACTTGTCATCCTCAAACGGATGGACAAACTGAAGTTGTAAATAGAACTTTGGGAACACTTTTGCGTGCTATTCTTAAAAGAACTTGGATTGACATTTCTATGGACTTTATTTTGGGGTAGCCTAGGACTAAGAAGGGGAGGGATTCTATTTTTGGAATACTTTATGGGAAAAACTTGGCACAAAATTGTTGTTTTCTACTACTTGTCATCCTCAAACGGATGGACAAACTGAAGTTGTAAATAGAACTTTGGGAACACTTTGGCGTGCTATTCTTAAAAGAACTTGGACTGACATTTCTATGGACTTTATTTTGGGGTTGCCTAGGACTAACAAGGGGAGGGATTCTATTTATGCATTACTTTATAGGCTAAAATTTGCACAATAAAGTTGTAATCTACTACTTGTCATCCTCAAACGGATGGACAAACTGAAGTTGTCAATAGAACTTTGGGAACACTTTTGCGTGCTATTCTTAAAAAGAACTTGGACTGACATTTATATAGACTTTATTTTGGGGTAGCCTAGGACTAAGAAGAGGAGTGATTGTATTTTTGGAATACTTTATGGGAAAAACTTGGCACAAAATTGTTGTTTTCTACTATTTGTCATCCTCAAACGGATGGACAAACTGAAGTTGTAAATAGAACTTTGGGAACACTTTTGCGTGCTATTCTTAACAGAACTTGGACTGACATTTCTATAGACTTTATTTTGGAGTTGCCTATGACTAAGAAGGGGAGGCATTCTATTTTGGATTACTTTATGGGCTAAACTTTGCACAATAAAGTTGTAATCTACTACTTGTCATCCTCAAACGGATGGACAAACTGAAGTTGTAAATAGAACTTTGGGAACACTTTTGCGTGCTATTCTTAATAGAACTTGGATTGAAATTTCTATGGACTTTATTTTGGGGTAGCCTAGGACTAAGAAGGGGAGGGATTCTATTTTTGGAATACTTTATGGGATAAACTTGGCACAAAATTGTTGTTTTCTACTACTTGTCATACTCAAACGGATGGACAAACTGAAGTTGTAAATAGAACTTTGGGAACACTTTTGCGTGCTATTCTTAAAAGAACTTGGACTGACATTTCTATAGACTTTATTTTGGAGTTGCCTATGACTAAGAAGGGGAGGGATTCTATTTATGGATTATTTTATGGGCTAAACTTTGCACAATATTTTTGTAACCTACTACTTGTTATCCTCAAGCGGATGGACAAACTGAAGTTGTAAATAGAAGTTTGGGAACACTTTTGCGTGCTATTCTTAAAAGAACTTGGACTGACATTTCTATGGACTTTATTTTGGGGTAGCCTAGAACTATGAAGGGGAGGGATTCTATTTTTGGAATACTTTATGGTATAAACTTGGCACAAAATTGTTGTTTTCTACTACTTGTCATCCTCAAACGGATGGACAAACTGAAGTTGTAAATAGAACTTTGGGAACACTTTTGCGTGCTATTCTTAAAAGATTTTGGACTGACATTTCTATAGACTTTATTTTGGAGTTGCCTATGACTAAGAAGGGGAGGGATTCTATTTATGGATTAATTTATGGGCTAAACTTTGCACAATAAAGTTGTAATCTACTACTTGTCATCCTCAAACGGATGGACAAACTGAAGTTGTCAATAGAAGTTTGGGAACACTTTTGCGTGCTATTCTTAAAAAGAACTTGGACTGACATTTCTATGGACTTTATTTTGTGGTAGCCTAGAACTAAGAAGGGGAGGGATTCTATTTTTGGAATACTTTATGGGATAAACTTGGCACAAAACTATTGTTTTCTACTACTTGTCATCCTCAAACGGATGGACAAACTGAAGTTGTAAATAGAACTTTGGGAACACTTTTGCGTGCTATTCTTAAAAGATTTTGGACTGACATTTCTATTGACTTTATTTTTGAGTTGCCTATGACTAAGAAGGGGAGGGATTCTATTTATGGATTAATTTATGGGCTAAACTTTGCACAATAAAGTTGTAATCTACTACTTGTCATCCTCAAATGAATGGACAAACTGAAGTTGTCAATAGAACTTTGGGAACACTTTTGCGTGCTATTCTTAAAAAGAACTTGGACTAACATTTCTATGGACTTTATTTTGTGGTTGCCTAGGACTAAGAAAGGGAGGGATTCTATTTATGTATTACTTTATGGGCTAAACTTTGCACAATAAAGTTGTAATCTACTACTTGTCATCTTCAAACGGATGGACAAACTGAAGTTGTCAATAGAACTTTGGGAACACTTTTGCGTGCTATTCTTAAAAAGAACATGGACTGACATTTATATAGACTTTATGTTGAGGTAGCCTAGGACTAAGGGGAGGGATTCTTTTTTTGGAATACTTTATGGGCTAAACTTTGCACAATAAAGTTGTAATCTACTACTTGTCATCCTCAAACGGATGGACAAACTGAAGTTGTATATAGAACTTTGGGAACACTTTTGCGTGCTATTCTTAAAAGAACTTGGATTGACATTTCTATGGACTTTATTTTGGCGTAGCCTAGGACTAAGAAGGGGAGGGATTCTATTTTTGGAATACTTTATGGGAAAAACTTGGCACAAAATTGTTGTTTTCTACTACTTGTCATCCTCAAACGGATGGACAAACTGAAGTTGTAAATAGAACTTTGGAAACACTTTGGCGTGCTATTTTTAAAAGAACTTGGACTGACATTTCTATGGACTTTATTTTGGGGTTGCCTAGGACTAAGAAGGGGATGGATTCTATTTATGGATTACTTTATGGGCTAAACTTTGCACAATAAAGTTGTAATCTACTACTTGTCATCCTCAAACGGATGGACAAACTGAAGTTGTCAATAGAACTTTGAGAACACTTTTGCGTGCTATTCTTAAAAAGAACTTGGACTGACATTCTATGGACTTTATTTTGGGGTTGCCTAGGACTAAGAAGGGGAGGGATTCTATTTATGTATTACTTTATGGGCTAAACTTTGCACAATAAAGTTGTAATCTACTACTTGTCATCTTCAAACGGATGGACAAACTGAAGTTGTCAATAGAACTTTGGGAACACTTTTGCGTGCTATTCTTAAAAAGAACTTGGACTGACATTTATATAGACTTTATTTTGGGGTAGCCTAGGACTAAGAAGGGGAGGGATTCTTTTTTTGGAATACTTTATGGGCTAAACTTTGCACAATAAAGTTGTAATCTACTACTTGTCATCCTCAAACGGATGGACAAACTGAAGTTGTAAATAGAACTTTGGGAACACTTTTGCGTGCTATTCTTAAAAGAACTTGGATTGACATTTCTATGGACTTTATTTTGGGGTAGCCTAGGACTAAGAAGGGGAGGGATTCTATTTTTGGAATACTTTATGGGAAAAACTTGGCACAAAATTGTTGTTTTCTACTACTTGTCGTCCTCAAACGGATGGACAAACTGAAGTTGTAAATAGAACTTTGGGAACACTTTGGCGTGCTATTCTTAAAAGAACTTGGACTGACATTTCTATGGACTTTATTTTGGGGTTGCCTAAAACTAAGAAGGGGAGGGATTCTATTTATGGATTACTTTATGGGCTAAACTTTGCACAATAAAGTTGTAATCTACTACTTGTCATTCTCAAACGGATGGACAAACTGAAGTTGTCAATAGAACTTTGGGAACACTTTTGCGTGCTATTCTTAAAAAGAACTTGGACTGACATTTTTATGGACTTTATTTTGGGGTTGCCTAGGACTAAGAAGGGGAGGGATTCTATTTATGGAATACTTTATGGGCTAAACTTTGCACAATAAAGTTGTAATCTACTACTTGTCATCCTCAAACGGATGGACAAACTGAAGTTGTCAATAGAACTTTGGGAACACTTTTGCGTGCTATTCTTAAAAAGAACTTGGACTGACATTTCTATAGGACTTTATTTTGGGGTAGCCTAGGACTAAGAAGGGGAGGGATTCTATTTTGGATACTTTATGGGCTAAACTTGGCACAATAATTGTTGTAATCTACTACTTGTCATCCTCAAACGGATGGACAAACTGAAGTTGTAAATAGAACTTTGGGAACACTTTTGCGTGCTATTCTTAAAAGAACTTGGACTGACATTTCTATGGACTTTATTTTGGGAGTTGCCTAGGACTAAGAAGGGGAGGCATTCTATTTTGGATTACTTTATGGGCTAAACTTTGCACAATAAAGTTGTAATCTACTACTTGTCATCCTCAAACGGATGGACAAACTGAAGTTGTAAATAGAACTTTGGGAACACTTTTGCGTGCTATTCTTAATAGAACTTGGATTGACATTTCTATGGACTTTATTTTGGGGTAGCCTAGGACTAAGAAGGGGAGGGATTCTATTTTGGAATACTTTATGGGATAAACTTTGCACAAAATTGTTGTATTCTACTACTTGTCATCCTCAAACGGATGGACAAACTGAAGTTGTAAATAGAACTTTGGGAACACTTTTGCGTGCTATTCTTAAAAGAACTTGGACTGACATTTCTATAGACTTTATTTTGGAGTTGCCTATGACTAAGAAGGGGAGGGATTCTATTTATGGATTACTTTATGGGCTAAACTTTGCACAATAAGTTTGTAATCTACTACTTGTCATCCTCAAACGGATGGACAAACTGAAGTTGTAAATAGAACTTTGGGAACACTTTTGCGTGCTATTCTTAAAAAGAACTTGGACTGACATTTCTATGGACTTTATTTTGGGGTAGCCTAGGACTAAGAAGGGGAGGGATTCTATTTTTGGATACTTTATGGGCTAAACTTTGCACAATAAAGTTGTAATCTACTACTTGTCATCCTCAAACGGATGGACAAACTGAAGTTGTAAATAGAACTTTGGGAACACTTTTGCGTGCTATTCTTAAAAGAACTTGGATTGACATTTCTATGGACTTTATTTTGGCGTAGCCTAGGACTAAGAAGGGGAGGGATTCTATTTTGGAATACTTTATGGGATAAAACTTGGCACAAAATGTTGTTTTCTACTACTTGTCATCCTCAAACGGATGGACAAACTGAAGTTGTAAATAGAACTTTGGGAACACTTTGGCGTGCTATTCTTAAAAGAACTTGGACTGACATTTCTATGGACTTTATTTTGGGGTTGCCTAGGACTAAGAAGGGGAGGGATTCTATTTATGGATTACTTTATGGGCTAAACTTTGCACAATAAAGTTGTAATCTACTACTTGTCATCCTCAAACGGATGGACAAACTGAAGTTGTCAATAGAACTTTGGAACACTTTTGCGTGCTATTCTTAAAAAGAACTTGGACTGACATTTCTATGGACTTTATTTTGGGGTTGCCTAGGACTAAGAAGGGGAGGGATTCTATTTATGTATTACTTTATGGGCTAAACTTTGCACAATAAAGTTGTAATCTACTACTTGTCATCTTCAAACGGATGGACAAACTGAAGTTGTCAATAGAACTTTGGGAACACTTTTGCGTGCTATTCTTAAAAAGAACTTGGACTGACATTTATATAGACTTTATTTTGGGTAGCCTAGGACTAGAAGGGGAGGGATTCTTTTTTGGAATACTTTATGGGCTAAACTTTGCACAATAAAGTTGTAATCTACTACTTGTCATCCTCAAACGGATGGACAAACTGAAGTTGTAAATAGAACTTTGGGAACACTTTTGCGTGCTATTCTTAAAAGAACTTGGATTGACATTTCTATGGACTTTATTTTGGCGTAGCCTAGGACTAAGAAGGGGAGGGATTCTATTTTGGAATACTTTATGGGAAAAACTTGGCACAAAATTGTTGTTTTCTACTACTTGTCATCCTCAAACGGATGGACAAACTGAAGTTGTAAATAGAACTTTGGGAACACTTTGGCGTGCTATTCTTAAAAGAACTTGGACTGACATTTCTATGGACTTTATTTTGGGGTTGCCTAAGACTAAGAAGGGGAGGGATTCTATTTATGGATTACTTTATGGGCTAAACTTTGCACAATAAAGTTGTAATCTACTACTTGTCATCCTCAAACGGATGGACAAACTGAAGTTGTCAATAGAACTTTGGGAACACTTTTGCGTGCTATTCTTAAAAGAACTTGGACTGACATTTCTATGGACTTTATTTTGGGGTTGCCTAGGACTAAGAAGGGGAGGGATTCTATTTATGGAATTACTTTATGGGCTAAACTTTGCACAATAAAGTTGTAATCTACTACTTGTCATCCTCAAACGGATGGACAAACTGAAGTGTCAATAGAACTTTGGGAACACTTTGCGTGCTATTCTTAAAAAGAACTTGGACTGACATTTCTATGGACTTTATTTTTGGGTAGCCTAGGACTAAGAAGGGAGGGATTCTATTTTGGAATACTTTATGGGCTAAACTTGGCACAATAATGTTGTATCTACTACTTGTCATCCTCAAACGGATGGACAAACTGAAGTTGTAAATAGAACTTTGGGAACACTTTTGCGTGCTATCTTAAAAGAACTTGGACTGACATTTCTATAGGACTTTATTTTTGGGTGTAGCCTAGGACTAAGAAGGGGAGGATTCTATTTTGGAATACTTTATGGGCTAAACTTTGCACAATAAGTTGTAATCTACTACTTGTCATCCTCAAACGGATGGACAACTGAAGTTGTAAATAGAACTTTGGAACACTTTTGCGTGCTATTCTTAAAAGAACTTGGACTGACATTTCTATGGACTTTATTTTGGGGTTGCCTAGGACTAAGAAGGGGAGGGATTCTATTTTTGGAATTACTTTATGGGATAAAACTTGGCACAATAAAGTTGTATCTACTACTTGTCATCCTCAACGGATGGACAAACTGAAGTTGTAAATAGAACTTGGGAACACTTTTGGCGTGCTATTCTTAAAAAGAACTTGGACTGACATTTATATGGACTTTATTTTGGGGTTGCCTAGGACTAAGAAGGGGAGGGATTCTATTTTATGGAATACTTTATGGGCTAAACTTTGCACAATAAAGTTGTAATCTACTACTTGTCACTCCTCAAACGGAATGGACAAACTGAAGTTGTCAAATAGAACTTTGGGAACACTTTGCGTGCTATTCTTAAAAGAACTTGGATGACATTTCTATGGACTTTATTTGGGGTTGCCTAGGACTAAGAAGGGGAGGGATTCTATTTTTGAATTACTTATAGGCTAAACTTGCACAATAATTGTAGTATCTACTACTTGTCATTCCTCAAACGGATGGACAAACTGAAGTTGTCAATAGAACTTTGGGAACACTTTGCGTGCTATTCTTAAAAAAGAACTTGGACTGACATTTCTATGGACTTTATTTTGGGGTTGCCTAGGACTAAGAAGGGGAGGGCATTCTATTTTGGATTACTTTATGGGCTAAACTTTGCACAATAAAGTTGTAATCTACTACTTGTCATCCTCAAACGGATGGACAAACTGAAGTTGTAAATAGAACTTTGGGAACACTTTTGCGTGCTATTCTTAAAGAACTTGGACTGACTTAGAAATTCTAGTTGAAAACTTTATGTTTTATTTGGGGTGCCTAGGACTAAGAAGGGGAGGGATTCTATTGTATGATACTTTATGGGCTAAAATTTGCACAAAATTGTTGATCTACTACTTGTCATTTCAAACGGATGGACAAACTGAAGTTGTAATAGAACTTTGGGAACACTTTTGCGTGCTATTCTTAAAAGAAACTTGGACTGACATTTATATAGACTTTATTTTGGGGTAGCCTAGGACTAAGAAGGGAGGGATTCTTTTTTAGATTATTTATGGGCTAAACTTTGCAAATAAAGTTTGTAACTCCTACTTGTATCCTCAAGCGGATGGACAAACTGAAGTTGTAATAGAACTTTGGAAACACTTTTGCGTGCTATTCTAAAGAACTTGGATGACATTTCTATGGACTTTATTTTGGGTAGCCTAGACTAAGAAGGGGAGGGATTCTATTTTTGGAATACTTTATGGTAAACTTGGCACAATATTGTTGTTTCTACTACTTGTCATCCTCAAACGGATGGACAAACTGAAGTTGTAAATAGAACTTTGGGAACACTTTGCGTGTCTATTCTAAAAGATTGGATGACATTTCTATGGACTTTATTTTGGGTTGCCTAGGACTAAGAAGGGAGGATTCTATTTTGAGAATAGTTTATGGGCTAAACTTTGCACAATAAAGTTGTAATCTACTACTTGTCATCCTCAAACGGATGGACAAACTGAAGTTGTCAATAGAACTTTGGGAACACTTTTGCGTGCTATTCTTAAAAGAACTTGGACTGACATTTCTATGGACTTATTTTGGGGTTGCCTAGGACTAAGAAGTGGATGGGCGCGAACAGCACGGAATAAAATGGTTTGAGGGGGCG